>NW_026654145.1:0-9693 GCF_009828535.3 Hylobates moloch
CAGCTTCACTCCTGAAGCCAGCGAGACCACGAGCCCACCGGGAGGAACGAACAACTCCAGACGTGCAGCCTTAAGAGCTGTAACACTCAATGCGAAGGTCTGAAGCTTCACTCCTGAGCCAGTGAGACCACGAACCCACCAGAAGGAAGAAACTCCGAACACATCCGAACAATCAGAAGGAACAAACTCCGGACACGCCGCCTTTATAACTGTAACACTTACCGCGAGGGTCCACAGCTTCATTCTTGAAGTCAGTGAGACCAAGAACCCACCAATTCCAGACACATTTTGGCAACCACAAAGGGACATTTGCCTATTGCCAAGCGGTGAGACAATCGCCAAGCGGTGAGACCATCGCCTATAGCTGAGTGGTGAGACCATCGCCTATCGCCGAGTGGTGAGTACCATCGGACCCCTTTCACTTACTATTCTGTCCTATCTTTCCTTAGAATTTGGGGGCTAAATACCGGGCAGCTGTCAGCCACTTAAAAGCGACTAGCGCGGCCGCCGGACTAAAGACATGGGTGTCAGGCTTTCTGGGAAAGGGCTCTCTAACAACCCGACTCTTCGGAGTTGGGACCATTGGTTTGCCTAGAACCAGCTTCTGCTTTTCCTGTACTTCTGGGCTGAGCCGAGGGTCAACAGAGAGGAAAGCCATGCAGCTCCGGGGTCCTGACAACATGTTGGTTGACCCTGCGGCCATGAGCAGAACTCTCAAAGGCATGTCGCCCAAGTGAGACTTGCCCATCTATCCTATCTATCCTGACCCTTGCCTCCTGCGTCCTAATGCCTGCCAGACAAACTTCCTCTTGCCTCTCTTCTCTGAGGTTAGACCCGCTTCTAAAAATTGCTACCTGTCTCTGGTGCTTTTCTAGTTTCTCCTATAAGAATGATTTCTAGTGTAAACTCCAGAACTCTGTTACCTTTAGGCACCTGGGCTCACCAATCAGAAAGACATAATTTTTGCCCAAAGCCCCGTCGTAGTGGGGACTACCTGGAATTTTAGGATCCCTCTTCAGACTAATAGGCCTAACAAAAGCTATTCCTGAAGCTAGGATATGGGGAGCCTCAGAAATTGTATCCTTCCTATTCATATAAGTGAGGACAAAAGGTGTCACTCTTCTAACCCTGGAGATCCCTTCCCTCCCTCAGGGTATGGCCCTCCACTTCATTTTGGGGGCGTAACATCTTTATAGGACAGGGGTAAAGTCCCAATACTAACAGGAGAATGCTTAAGACTCTAACAGGTTTTTGAGAATGCATCAGTAAGGGCCACTAAATCCGATTTTTCTCTGTCGGTCCTCCTTGTAGTCTAGGAGGACAGGCAAAGGTGCAGGTTTTCAAGAATGCGTCGGTAAGGACCACTAAATCCAACCTTCCTCGGTCCTCCATGTGGTCTGGGAGGAAAACTAGTGTTTCTGCTGCTGCGTTGGTGAGCGTAACTATTCTGATCAGCAGGTTCCAGGGACCGTTGTGGGTTCTTGGGCACGAGGAGAAACAAAACAAACCAAAACTGCGGGCGGTTTTGTCTTTCAGATGGGAAACACTCAGGCATCAACAGGCTCACCCTTGAAATGCATCCTAAGCCATTGGGACCAATTTGACCCACAAACCCTGAAAAAGAGGCGGCTCATTTTTTTCTGCACTACGGCTTGGCCCCGATATTCTCTCTCTGATGGGGAAAAATGGCCACCTGAGGGAAGTACAAATTACAATACTATCCTGCAGCTTGATCTTTTCTGTAAGAGGGAAGGCAAATGGAGTGAAATACCTTGTGTCCAAGCTTTCTTTTCATTGAGGGAGAATACACAACTATGCAAAGCTTGCAATTTACATCCCACAGGAGGACCTCTCAGCTTACCCCCATATCCTAGCCTCCCTATAGCTCCCCTTCCTATTAATGATAATCCTCCTCTAATCTCCCCTGCCCAGAAGAAAATAAGCAAAGAAATCTCCAAAGGTCCACAAAAACCCCCGGGCTATCGGTTATGTCCCCTTCAAGCTGTAGGGGGAGGGGAATTTGGCCCAACCTGGGTACATGTCCCCTTCTCCCTCTCTGATTTAAAACAGATCAAGGTGAACCTGGGGAAGTTTTCAGATGATCCTGATAGGTACATAGATGTCCTACAGGGTCTAGGGCAAACCTTTGACCTCACTTGGAGAGATGTCATGCTACTGTTAGATCAAACCCTGGCCTTTAGTGAAAAGAATGCGGCTTTAGCTGCAGCCTGAGAGTTTGGAGATACCTGGTATCTTAGTCAAGTAAATGATAGAATGACAGCTGAAGAAAGGGACAAATTCCCTACTGGTCAGCAAGCCATCCCCAGTATGGATCCCCACTGGGACCTTGACTCAGATCATGGGGACTGGAGTCGTAAACATCTGTTGACCTGTGTTCTAGAAGGACTAAGGAGAATTAGAAAAAACCCCATGAATTATTCAATGATGTCCACCATAACTCAAGGAAAGGAAGAAAATCCTTCTGCCTTCCTCGAGCAGCTACGAGAGGCGTTAAGAAAATATACTCCCCTGTCACCTGAATCACTCGAGGGTCAATTGATTCTAAAAGATAAGTTTATTACCCAATCAGCCGCAGATATCAGGAGAAAGCTCCAAAAGCAAGCCCTGGGACTGAACAAAATCTAGAGACATTATTAAACCTGGCAACCTCGGTGTTCTATAATAGGGACCAAGAAGAACAGGCCCAAAAGGAAAAACGAGATCAGAGAAAGGCTGCAGCCTTAGTCATGGCCCTCAGACAAACAAATCTTGGTGGTTCAGAGAGGACAGAAAATGGAGCAGGCCAATTACCTGGTAGGGCTTGTTATCAGTGTGGTTTACTAGGACACTTTAAAAAAGATTGTCCAATGAGAAACAAGCTGCCCCCTCGTCCATGTCCACTATGCCGAGGCAATCACTGGAAGGTGCACTGCCCCAGAGGATGAAGGTTCCCTGGGTCAGAAGCTCCCAACCAGATGATCCAACAACAGGACTGAGGGTGCCCCGGGCAAGCGCCAGCTCATGTCATCATCCTCACTGAGCCCCGGGTATGTTTAACTATTGAGGGCCAGGAAATTGACTTCCTCCTGGACACTGGCGCGGCCTTCTCAGTGTTAATCTCCTGTCCTGGATGACTGTCTTCAAGGTCCATTACCATCTGAGGAATCCTGGGACAGCCTGTAACCAGGTATTTCTCCCACCTCCTCAGTTGTAATTGGGAGACTTTGCTCTTTTCACATGCCTTTCTTATTATGCCTGAAAGTCCCACACCCTTATTAAGGAGAGATATATTAGCCAAGGCTGGAGCTATTATCCACATGAATATGGGGAACAAGTTACCAATTTGTTGTCCCCTACTTGAGGAGGGAATCAACACTGAAGTCTGGGCATTGGAAGGACAATTTGGAAGGGCAAAAAAATGCCCGCCCAGTCCAAATCAGGTTAAAAGATCCCACCACTTTTCCTTATCGAAGACAATATCCCTTAAGGCCTGAAGCTCATAAAGGATTACAGAATATTGTCAAACGTTTGAAAGCTCAAGGCTTAGAAAGGAAATGCAGCAGTCCCTGCAACACCCCAATTCTAGGAGTACAAAAACTGAATGGTCAGTGGAGACTAGTGCAAGACCTTAGACTCATTAATGAGGCAGTAATTCCACTATATCCAGTTGTACCCAACCCCTATACCCTGCTCTCTCGAATACCAGAGGAAGCAGAATGGTTCACAGTTCTGGGCCTCAAGGATACCTTCTTCTGTATTCCCCTGCACTCTGATTCCCAATTCCTCTTTGCTTTTGAGGATCCCACAGACCACACGTCCCAACTTACATGGACGGTCTTGCCCCAAGCGTTTAGAGATAGCCCTCATCTGTTTGGTCAGGCCCTAGCCCCAGATCTAGGCCACTTCTCAAGTGCAGGCACTCTGGTCCTTCAATATGTGGATGATTTACCTTTGGCTACCAGTTTGGAAGCCTCGTGCCAGCAGGCTACTCTAGATCTCTTGAACTTTCTAGCTAATCAAGGGTACAAGGTATCTAGGTCGAAGGCCCAGCTTTGCCTACAGCAGGTCAAATATCTAGGACTAATCTTAGCCAAAGGGACCAGGGCCCTCAGCAAGGAACTAATACAGCCTATACTGGCTTATCCTTGCCCTAAGACATTAAAACAGTTGCGGGGGTTGCTTGGAATTACCGGCTTTTGCAGACTATGGATCCCCGAGTACAGCGAGATAGCCAGGCCCCTCTATACTCTAATCAAGGAAACCCAGAGGGCAAATACTCATCTAGTCGAATGGGAGCCAGAGGCAGAAACAGCCTTCAAAACCTTAAAGCAGGCCCTAGTACAAGCTCCAGCTTTAAGCCTTCCCACAGGACAGAACTTCTCTTTATACGTCACAGAGAGAACTGGGATAGCTCTTGGAGT
Organism: Hylobates moloch; assembly: GCF_009828535.3. Lineage (NCBI taxonomy): Eukaryota > Metazoa > Chordata > Mammalia > Primates > Hylobatidae > Hylobates > Hylobates moloch. The sequence continues at coordinate 4,422 of NW_026654145.1, forward strand.
CCTTATTCAGACTCGTGGGACAACACCACACCAGTGGCATACCTAAGTAAGGAAATTGATGTAGTAGCAAAAGGCTGGCCTCACTGTTTAAGGGTAGTTGCAGCAGTGGCCGTCTTAGCGTCAGAGGCTATCAAAATAATACAAGGAAAGGATCTCACTGTCTGGACTACTCATGATGTAAATGGCATACTAGGTGCCAAAGGAAGTTTATGGCTATTGGACAACTGCCTACTTAGATACCAGGCACTACTCCTTGAGGGACCAGTGCTTCAAATACTCACATGCCTGGCCCTCACCCCTGCCGCTTTTCTCCCAGAGGATGGGGAACCAATCGAGCATGACTGTCAACAAATTGTAGTCCAGACTTACGCCGCCCAAGATGATCTCTTAGAAGTCCCCTTAACTAATCCTGACCTTAACCTATATACCGATGGAAGTTCATTTGTGGAGAATGGGATACGAAGGGCAGGTTACACCATAGTTAGTGATGTAACCATACTTGAAAGCAAGCCTCTTCCCCTAGGGACCAGTGCCCAGTTAGCGGAACTAGTGGCACTTACCCGAGCCTTAGAACTGGGAAAGGGAAAAAGAATAAATGTGTATACAGATAGCAAGTATGCTTATCTAATCCTACATGCCCATGCTGCAATATGGAAAGAGAGGGAGTTCCTAACCTCCAGGGGAACCCCCATTAAATACCACAAGGAAATTATAGAGTTATTGCACGCAGTGAAAAACCCAAGGAGGTGGCAGTCTCACACTGCCGAAGCCATCAGAAAGGTGAAGGAGAGAAGGCAGAAGGAAACCATCAGGCAGATGCTGAGGCCAAGGTTGCTGCCAGGCAGAACCCCCCATTAGAAATACCAATGGAAGGGCCCTTGGTATGGAACAACCCCCTCCAGGAGATGAAGCCCCAGTATTCCCCGACTGAAACAGAATGGAGACTTTCACGGGGACATAGTTTTCTCCCTTCAGGGTGGTTGGTGACAGAAGAAGGAAAGGTACTTATACCCAAAGCCAGCCAGTGGAAAATACTTAAAACCCTCCACCGAACTTTTCATATGGGTATTGAAAACACTAATCAAATGGCCAAATCCCTATTTACGGGGCCAAATCTCCTCCGGACCATCCGACAGGTAGTCAAAGCCTGTGAGGTGTGCCAAAAGAATAACCCCTTGGTACATCGTAAGGCCCCTTTGGGGGAACAAAGAATAGGTCACTATCCCGGAGAGGACTGGCAGTTAGACTTCACCCATATGCCTAAGTCAAAGGGATTTCAATACTTGTTGGTCTGTGTTGATACCTTTACAAATTGGATAGACGCTTTCCCCTGCAAGACAGAGAAGGCTCAGGAAGTGATTAAAGTCCTAATTCATGAAATAATTCCTAAATTTGGGCTTCCCCAAAGTTTACAGAGTGACAATGGTCCAGCTTTTAAAGCCACAATAACTCAGGGAATCTCCAAGGCGCTAGGGATACAATATCACCTTCACTGCTCCTGGAGACCACAATCCTCAGGGAAGGTTGAGAAGGCAAATGAAACACTCAAGAGGCACTTAAGGAAACTAACACAAGAAACTCACCACCTATGGCCTATTCTTTTGCCCATGGCCCTGTTGAGAATCCGAAATTCTCCCCACAAAATGGGGCTCAGTCCATATGAAATGCTGTATGGGCGACCTTTTCTCACAAATGACCTCCTACTTGATCAGGAAACGGCCAACTTGGTCAAAGATATAACTTCTCTGGCAAAATATCAACAAAACCTTAAAAACCTACCTGAAGGATGTCACAGAGAAAAGGGAACAGAGTTGTTTCAACCAGGAGATCTAGTGTTGGTCAAATCTCTCCCCTCTACCTCCCCATGTATGGACTCTTTGTGGGAAGCACCATACTTGGCAATCTTCTCTACTCCCACTGCAGTTAAAGTGGCAGGAGTGGAATCTTGGATTCACCACACCCGAGTTAAACTTTGGACATCCCCTGAGGAACCTACAGGACCATCAGCTCAGGAATCCCAAGATCAGCCAGACCAGACTCGATACACCTGCGAACCGTTGGAGGACTTGCACCTCCTATTTCAGAAGGAAACATCCCAGACTAAAAAGGCTCCTACCACTGATCCTGAGGAACGACCACTTCCTCCTTAAAAAAGATAAGTGAAAGCAGCACACTAACCATACTCTTTGTGATAGGACTATATACTTTAGCTCCTGCCAGAACAAAAATAACTCAGACTAGATAAAATGATCTTGTTTTCCAGAGCCCCCTCTTTACCTTCCTATTTGCTCCTTGCCTATGTATCCCTCCTACTTCCTTGGATACCTCATACAATCACCCCTCTCCTTTCACTAGCTCCTAATTACCTCTACAAGACTCTCAACTTAACTCACACTCTGTTAAACCAGTCCAATCCTTCCCTGGCAAATGACTGTCGGCTGTGTATGTCTCTGTCAAACTCTGCCTATGTTGCCACTCCCATTCCCGCAAAAAACTAGGTCTTTACCAACTTGACCTACCACCCTCGTTATGAAGGAAAAGACCCTTTCCAACTTCTAAATATGCAATCATTAGCTGACTTCCCCATATCTGATAGGACCAAGAATACCATAACAGGACGTGCAACCCAACTTTTATGTTCTTACATTTCCAACCTCACCTATTACACAAGTAATGAAAAGCCCATACATGGCTCTGTAACCATGAATACTATTTGAACTTTCCAAGCCCCTTTATGCATCCAATGCAACCTGTTATCAGGCCTGCCTCTGGGGCACCTACCACCGCATCAGTGTAATTACACCCTACAACTTCAAGCCCTAACTGATCATAGTAACTTTCGAGTCACCCAAACAACTCTATTCGAATGGCTTGTCCACTTCTCAGGGCCCCCCCAAAATCATCACCTCCTCCCTGCTTAACAAACAGTCCAGGTTTTGTAATGGCAAACATACTCCCTGCATGACCATTCACCCCTGGACTCCCTGCAGCAGCGCCCCCACCACTAGTGAATGCCTTCTCATCCCCTCTTTCAATCACTCTCTCGAATGGTTCCTAGTAGATACAAAACTTTTTTTCTCCAGTGGGAAAATAGAACACAGGGAACCACTCAGTTTTCTCCCAACACCCCTTTCCAGCCGCTCACTGGAGTTACCTTAGCAAGTACTCTAGGAGTAAGGGAAAATGAAAATAACAAACTCACACACCTTTTTAACATACATAACCATTTCTGTCTACCCAGCCAAGGCATATTCTTCTTATGTGGAATGTCGACCTATATCTGCCTCCCCACTAACTGGACAGGCACCTGCACCTTAGTCTTTCTAAGTCCCAACATGAACATTGCCCCAGGAAATCAGACCTTATCAGTACCCCTCAAAGCTCAAGTCCATCAGCAGAGAGCCATACAACTAATACCCCTACTTACAGGGTTAGGAATGGCTACTGCTACAGGAACCGGAACAGTTGGTTTATCAACTTCATTATCCTACTACCACACACTCTCAAAGGATTTCTCAGACAGTTTGCAAGAAATAACGAAATCTATTCTTACTTTACAATCCAAAATAGACTCTTCAGCAGCAGTGACTCTCCAAAACTGCCAAGGCCTAGACCTCCTCACTGCTGAGAAAGGAGGACTCTGCACCTTCTTAGAGGAAGAGTGTTGTTTTTACACTAACCAGTCAGGGATAGTACGAGATGCCACCTGGCATTTACAGGAAAAGGCTTCTGAAATCAGACAACGCCTTTCAAATTCTTATACCAACCTCTGGAGTTAGGCAACATGGCTTCTCCCCTTTCTAGGTCCCGTGGCAGCCATCTTGCTGTTACTCGCCTTTGGGCCCTGTATTTTTAACCTTCTTGTCAAATTTGTTTCCTCTAAAATCGAGGCCATCAAGCTACAGATGGTCTTACAAATGGAACCCCAAATGACTTCAACTAACAACTCCTACCGAGGACCCCTGGACCAACCCACTGGGACTTCCCCTGGCCTAGACAATTCCCCTCTGAAGGACACTACAACTGCAGGGCCCCTTCTTCGCCCCTAGCCAGCGGGAAGTAGCTAGAGTGGTCATCAGCCAAATTCCCAACAGCAGTTGGGGTGTCCTGTTTAGAGGGGGGATTGAGAGGTGACAGCATGCTGGCAGTCCTCACAGCCCTCGCTTGCTCTCAGTGCCTCCTCTGCCTGGGCTCCCACTTTGGTGGCACTTGAGGAGCCCTTCAGCCCACCGCTGCACTGTGAGAGCCCCTTTCTGGGCTGGCCAAGGTGGAAGCCGGCTCCCTCAGCTTGCAGGGAGTGTGGAGGGAGAGGCACGAGCAGGAACCGGGGCTGCACACGGCGCTTGTGGGCCGGCTGGAGTTCCAGGTGGGCGTGGGCTTGGCTGGCTCCTCACTCAGAGCAGCGGCCGGCCCTGCCAGCCCCGGGCAATGAGGGGCTTAGAACCCAGGCCAGCAGCTGTGGAGAGTGTACTGGGTCCCCCAGCAGTGCCAGCCCACCGGTGCTGCGCTCGATTTCTCACCGGGCCTCAGCTGCCTTCCCACGGGGCAGGGCTTGGGACCTGCAGCCCGCCATGCCTGAGCCTCCCACCCCCTCCATGGGCTCCTATGCAGCCAGAGCCTCCCCAAGGAGCGCCACCCCCGCTCCAGGGCGCCCAGTCCCATCAACCACCCAAGGGCTGAGGAGTGCGAGCACACGGCGCGGGACTGGCAGGCAGCTCCACCTGCAGCCCCAGTGCAGGATCCACTGGGTGAAGCCAGCTGGGCTCCTGAGTCTGGTGGAGACGTGCAGAACCTTTATGTCTAGCTCAGGGATTGTAAATACACCAATCAGCACCCTGTGTCTAGCTCGAGGTTTGTGGATGCACCAATTGACACTCTGTGTCTGGCTGCTTTGGTGGGGCCTTGGAGAACCTTTGTGTCTATACTCTGTATCTAACTGATCTGATGAGGACGTGGAGGACTTTTATGTCTAGCTCAGGGATGGTAAACGCACCAATCAGCGCCCTGTCAAAACAGACCACTTGGCTCTACCAATCAGCAGGATGTGGGTGGGGCCAGATAAGAGAATAAAAGCAGGCTGCCCGAGCCAGCAGTGGCAACCCGCTCGGGTCCCCTTCCACACTGTGGAAGCTTTGTTCTTTTGCTCTTTGCAACAAATCTTGCTACTGCTCACTCTTTGGGTCCACACTGCTTTTATGATCTTTAACACTCACCGCGAAGGTCTGCAGCTTCACTCCTGAAGCCAGCGAGACCACGAGCCCACCGGGAGGAA
>NW_026654146.1:0-9688 GCF_009828535.3 Hylobates moloch
CATTTTTAACATAGGCCTGAATACCCTCCCAAATAACCCTTCACAGTTGCTACAAAAACAGTGTTTCCAAACGCCCAATCAAAAGAAAATTTTAACTCTGTGAGATGGATGCACACATCACAAAGCAGTTTGTCACAAAGCCTCTTTCTAGTTTTTCTCTGAAGACGTTTTCTATTTCACCAAAGGCCTCAAAGAGCTCCCAAATCTCCCTTTGCAGGTTCCTCAAAAACAGTGTTTCCAAACTACTCCATCAAAGGAAAGGTTTAACTCTGTGAGATGAAAGCACTCTTTGCAAAGCAGTTTCTCAGTAAGTTTCTTTCTAGTTTTTCTCTGAAGATATTTCTTTTAACCACAGGTCTCATTGTTCTCCCAAATATCCCTTTGCGGATTCCACAAATAATTTTTTCCAAAGTGCTGAATCAAAAGAGAGGTTTAACTCACAGAAATGAACGCACACATCACAAAGCAGTTTCTCAGAAAGCTTCCTGAAGATATTTCCTTTTTCAACATAGGCTACAATGTGCTCCCAAATATCCCTTCACAGATTCTACAAAAAAGGTTTTTCCAAACTACTCCATCAAAAGAAAGGTTTATCTCTTTGAGCTGAATACCTGCATCACAAAGCAGTTTCTCAGAAGCTTCTTTCTAGTTTTCTTCTGAAAATATATCCTTTTTCACCATAGGCCTCAAAGCACTCCGAAATATCCCTTCACAGAGTCTACAAAACTATGTTTCCAAACTGCTCCATTAAAAGTAAGCTTTACCTCTGTGAGAGAAATGAACATATCACAAAGAAGTTTCTCAGAAAGCTTCTTTCTAGTTTTTCTCTGAAGATTTCTTTTTCATCATAAGCCTCATTGCACTCCCAAATATACCTTCACAGATTCTACAAAAACAGTATTTCCAAAGTGCTCAACCAAAAGAATAGTTTGAATGTCTGAGATGAATGCACTCATCACAAAGCAGTTTCTCTGAAAGATTCTTTCTAGTTTTACCCTGAGGAAGTTTTCTTTTTCACAATAGGCCTCAATTCTCTATAAATATCCATTCACAGATCTACAAAAACAGTGTTGCCAAACAGCTCTATCAAAAGAAAGTTTTAACTCTGTGGGATACGTGCACGCATCACAAACCAGTTTCTCAGAAAGCTTCCTTCTAGGTTTATCTAAAGATATTTCCTTTTTGACCATAGGCCTCAATTCACTCCCAAATATCCCTTCACACATTCTACAAAAACAGTGCTTCCCAACTGTTCCATCAAAAGAAAGGTATAAGTCTGTGAGATAAATGCACACATCACAAATCAGTTTCTCAGAAAGCTTCTTTCTAGTTTTTCCCTTATTTTCTTTTTCACCATAAGCCTGACTGTGCTCCCAAATAGCCCTTCAGAGATCCAACAAAAACAGTGTTTCCAAACTGCTCAAAAAAACAAGGTTTTACTCTGTGAGATGAATGCCCACATCACAAAGCAGTTTCTCAGAAGGCTTCTTTCACGTTTTTCCCTGAAGATTTTTTATTTTTCATTTTAGGCCTCAATGAACTCCCAAATATCACATTGCAGATTCTACAAAAACAGTATTTCCAAACTGCACCATCAACAGAATGGTTTAACTCTGTGAGAGGAATGCACTCATCACAAAGCAGTTTCTCAGAAAGATACTTCCTAGTTTTTCTCTTAAGGTATTTTCTTTTTCACCATAGGCCTCAATGCACTTCCAAATATCCCTTCACAGAGTGTAAAAAAACAGTGTTTCCAAACTGCTCCATCAAAAGAAAGGTTTAAATCAGGGAGATGAATGCACACATCACAAAAAAGTTTCTCAGAAAGCTTCTTTCTCGTTTTTATCTGATGACACGTCCTTTTTCACTATAGGCCTCAATGTGCTCCAAAATATCCTTTTGCAGATTCCAAAAAACAGTGTTTCCAAACTGCTCAATCAAAAGAAACATTTAACTCTCTGAGATGGAAGAACACAATACAAAACAGTTTGTCGGAAAGCTTCATTCTAATTTTTATCTGAAGATATTTCCCTTTTCACCATAGGCCTCAATGTGCTGCCAAATATCCCATCACAAATTCCCCTAAAATAGTGTTTCCAAACTACTGAATCAAAAGAAAGGTTTGAGTCGGTGAGATGAATGTGCATATCACAAAATGGTGTCTCACAAAGCTTCTTTCAGGTTTTTTCCCATAGGATGTTTCATTTCTCACCATAGGCCTCAAACCCCTCCCAAATATCCCTTCTCAGATTCTAGGAAAACAGGGTTTCCTAACTGCTCTATCAAAAGAAAGGTTTAACTCTGTGAGATGAATGCAGACATCACAAAGGAGTTTCTAAGAAAGCTTCTTTGAAGTTTTTATCTGAGATATTTTGTTTTTCACCATAAGCCTCAATGCCCTCAAAAATATCTCTTCACAGAATCTACAATAACAATGTTTCCAAAATGCTCAATCAAAAGAAAGTTTTAACTCTGTGACATGAATGCACACATCACAAAGCAGTTTCTCAGAAAGCTTCTTTCCAGTTTTTCTCTGAAGATGTTTCCTTTTTCACCATAGGCTGCAATGCCGCAATGCACTCCCAAATATCCCTTTACAGATTCTACAAAAACAGTGTATCCAAGCAGTATCATCAAAAGAAAGTTTTAACTTTGTGAGATGAATGCAAACATAGTTTCTCAGAAAGCTTCTTTCTAGTTGTTCTCTGAAGATATTTCTTTTTTCATGGTAGGCCTCAGTAAGCTCCCAAATACCTCTTCACAGATTCTACAAAAAGAGTGTTTCCAAATAGCTCCATCAAAAGAAATGTTTAACTCTGTAATAATGAATGCACACATCACAAACAAGTTTCCCAGAAAGATTCTTTCTAGTTTTCATCTAAAGGTATTTCCTTTTTGACTGCAGGACTCAATATGCACTGAACTATCTCTTCTCAGATTCTAGAAAAACAGTGGTTCCCAACTGCTCCATCAAAAGAAAGGTTTAATTCTGTGAAATATATGCACACATTACAAAGTAGTTTCTCAGAAAGCTGCTTTCTAGTTTTTCTCAGAAGATGTTTCCTTTTTCACCATAGGCCTCAATGTGCTCCCAAATATCCCTTTGAAGATTTTACAAACACAGTGTTTCCAAACTGCTGAATCAAAAGAAAGGTTTAACTCTGTGAGGTGACTGCACACGTCACAAAGCGATTTCTCAGATAGCTTCCTTCTAGTTTTTATCCTGTGATATTCACTTTTTTGCTGTTGGCCTCAATGAGATATTAAAAAAAAGATTTTCAAATGCGGAAGAAAAAAATTTAATCTGTGACATGAATCTCATATAGCTTCCTTCTAGTTTTTATCCTGGGATATTTTCTTTTTCACCATTGGCCTCAATGTGCCCCCAAATGTCCATTTGCAGAATGGACAAAAATAGTGTTTCCAAATAGCTGAGTCTAAAGAAAGATTACTTCTGTGATATGAATGCACATATCATAAAACAGTTTCTCAGAAAGCATCTTTCTAATTTTTATCTGAAGATGTTTCCTTTTTCACCATAGGCCTCAACGTGCTCCCAAATATCCCTTTGCAGATCCTACAACTACAGTGTGTAGAAACTGCTGGATTGAAAGAAATGTTTTACTCTGTGAGATGAATGCACACATCACAAAGTGTTTTCTCCTATAGCATTCTTGTAGTTTTTATCCTGGGGTATTCCCTTTTTTGTCAATGGCCTCAATGAGCTCCAAAATGTCCATTTGCTGACTGGAAAAAAACAGTGTTTCCAGACTGCTGAATCCAAAGAAAGACTTAACTTTGTGAGATCAATTCACATATAACAAAGCAGTTTCTCAGAAAGCTTCTTTCTTGTTTTCATCTGAATATGTTTCCCTTTTCACCATAGTCCTCAATATGCTCCCAAATATCCCTTTGCAGATGCTACGAAAACAGTGTTTGCAAACTGCTGATTGAGAAGAAAGGTTTAACACTGCAAGGTGAATGTACACATCACAAAGCAGTTTCTCAGATAGCTTCCTGCTAGTTTTATCCTTTTATATTTGCTCTTTCACCATTGGCCTCAATGAGATCCCAAATATCCATTCACTGAATGGTCAAAAACACTGTTTTTAAACTGCTGAATCCAAAGAAAATTTTAATTCCTGATATGAATGCACACATCAAAAAGAGTTTTCTCAGAAAGCTTCTTTCTTGTTTATATATAAAGATGTTTCCTTGTTCACCATAGGCCTCAAGGCACTCCCAAATATCCCTTCTCAGATTCTACAAAAACAGTGTTACCAAACTGTTTAATGAAAGGAAAGGTTTAACTCTGCAAGATGAATGCGCTCATCACAAAACAATTTCTCATATAACTTCCCTCTGATTTTTACCCCAAGTTATTCACTTTTTCACCTTTGACCTAAATGAGATACAAAAAAACAGTATTTTCAAACAAGTGAATCCAAAGAAGTGTTTACTTCTGTGAGATGCATGCTCACATCACAAAGCAGTTTATCAGAAAAGTTGTTTCTACTTTGTATCTAAAGATATTTCCTTTTCCACCATAAGCATGAATGCTCTCCCAAATGTCCCTTTCCAGATTCTACAAACATAGTGTTTCCAAACTGCTGAATGAAAAGAAAGGTTTCACACTGTGAGATGAATGCACACATCACAAAGTGTTTAGTCAGGTAGCTTTCTTCCAGTTTTTATCCTGGGATATTCACTTTATTGCCATTGGCCTCAATGAGGTCCCAAATGTCCATTCACAGAATGTACAAAAATAGTGTTTCCAGACATCTGCATCCAAAGAAAGGTTTAACTCTGTGAGATCAATGCACATATCACAAAGCAGTTTCTCAGAAAGCTTCTTTCTTCTTTTTATTGGAAGATGTATCCTTTTTCTCTGTAGGACTCAATGCACTCCCAAATATCCTTTTGCATATTCTATAAAAACAGTGTTTCCAAACTGTTGAATGAAAAGGAAGTTTTACCTCTATAAGGTGAATGCAAATATCACAAAGCAGTTTCTCAGATAGCTTTTCTTCTAGTTTTATGCTGGGATTTTCACTTTTTCCCTGTTGGCCTCAATTAGCTCCCAAATGTCTGTTCACATAATTTACATAAAGAGTGTTTCCAAAATGCTGAATGAAAAGAATGGTTTAATTCTGTGAGATGAATGCTCACATCCCAAAGACATTTGTCAGGTAGCTTCCTTCTAGTTTTCATCTTGGAATATTCACTTTTTTGCATTTGGACTCAATGAACTCAAAAGGGTCCAATTATAGAATGGACAAAACCATGTTTCCAAATTCGTGAATGCAAAGAAAGGTTTATCTCTGTGAGATGAATGCACACAACACAAAGCAGTTTCTCCAAATGTTTCATTCTTATTTTTATGTAAAGATGTTTCCTCCTTCACCACTGGCCTTAATGCGCTCACAAATATCCCTTCACAGATTCTACAAAAATAGTGTTTCCAAACTACTTAATGAAAACAAAATTTAGCTCTGTGAGTTGGATGCACACATCACAAAGTGGTTTCCCAGATAGCTTCCTTCTAGTTTTTATCCTGGAAAATATACTTTTTCACCATTGGCCTCAAAGAGCTCCCAAAAGTCCATTCCCAGAATGGACAAAAACAGTGCTTCCAAACTGCTGAATTCAAAGAAAAGTTGAACTCGGTGAGATGTGTGAACACATCACACGACAGTTTCTCAGAAAGCTTCTTTCTAGTTTTTATATGAAGGAGTTTCCTTTTTCACTGTAGGCCTCAAAGCACTCCCAATTATCCCTTCACAGATTCACACAGAAAGTGTTTCCAAACTGCTGAATGAAAACAAAAGTTTACATCTGCAGGATGAATGCACATATCACACAGTGGTTACTAGTTTTATCCAGGTATCTTCAGTTTTCACCATTGGCCTCAAAGAGCTCCCAAATGTCAATTTGCAGAATGTAAAAAAAGTGTGTTTCCAAGCTGGTGAATCAAAAGAAAGACAACTCTGTGAGATGAATGCACACATCAAAAGGTGGTTTCTCAGATAACTTCCTTTTAGTATTTATCCTGGGATATTCAATTTTCCCCATTGGCCTCAAGGAGCTCCCAAAAACCCATTTGCAGAATGGACAAAAACAGTGTTTCCAAATTGCTGAATCAAAAGTAAGTTTTAATATTTTGAGACGAATGCACACATCCCAAAGTAGTTTTACAGAAAGCTTCTTTCAAGGTTTTATCTGAAAATGATTCCCTTTTTAGCATAGGCCTCCATGCACTCCAAAATATCCCTTCAGAGATTCTACAAAAACAGTGTTCCCAAACTGTTCCATCAAAAGAAGGACTTAACTCTGTGAGATGAACGCACACATCAGAAAGCAGTTTCTCATAATGCTTCTTGCCTGTTTTTATCTAAAAATATTTCCTTGTTCACTTTTTTGCACAACATAATAGCACTTCACTGATTTTGCAAAAACAGTGTTTCAAAACTGTTCCGTCAAAAGAAAGGTTTAACTCTGTGAGATGAATGCATACATCATGAAGCAGTTTCTCAAAAAGCTTCTTTCTAGGTTTTATCCAAAGTTATTTCTTTTTCACCATAGGCCCCAGTGCTCTCCAAAATGGCCCCTTGCGTATTCTACAAAAACAGTGTTTCCAAACTGCTCAAAGAAAAGGAAGATTTAACTCTGTCAGAAGAATGCACTCATCACAAAGCAGTTTCTCAGAAAGTTTCTTTGTAGTTTTTATCTGAAGTTATTTCTTTTGTCACCATAGGCCATGTGTGCTCCAAAATATCGCATCACACATGCTACCAAAAACAGTGTTTCCAAACGGATCAATGAAAAGAAAAGTTCAAATCTGTAAGAAGAATGTACACATCACAAAACGGTTTCTCAAAAAGCTTCTCTCTTGTTTTTACCTGAAGATATTTACTTTTTCACCATAGGATTCAAAGTGCTCCTAAATATCCCTTTGTGGATTCAACAAAAACAGTGTTTCCAAACAGCTCAACCAAGAGAAAGGTTTAACTCTATGAGACGAAAGCACACATCATAAAGTAGTTCCTCAGAAAGCTTCTGTCTAGTTCTTGTCTGAAAATATTTCCTTTTCCATGATAGGCCTCAATGCACTGCCAAATATCCCTCCACAGATACGACAAAACATTGTGTCCAAACTTTTATAACAAAAGGACTTATACTTGTGAGATGAACGCACACATAAGAAAGCAATTACTCATAACGCTTCTTTCCAGTTTTCATCTGAAGATATTTCTTTGTTTACCATATGCTTTTTTGCACTACCTAGTATCGCTTCATAGATTTTGCAAAAACAGTGTTTCCAAACAGCTCAGTCAAAAGAAAGGTTAAACTCTTGGCAATGCAGGCTCTTTTTTGGTTCCATATGAACTTTAAAGTAGTTTTTCCAATTCTCTGAAGAAAGTCATTGGTAGATTGATGGGGATGGCATTGAATCTATAAATTACCTCGGGCAGTATGGCCATTTTCACGATATTGATTCTTCCAACCCATGAGCATGGAATGTTCTTCCATTTGTTTGTAACCTCTCATTTCACTGAGCAGTGGTTTGTAGTTCTCCTTGAAAAGGTCCTGCTGGGCGCGGTGGCTCACGCTTGTAATCCCAGCACTTTGGGAAGCCGAGGCGGGCGGATCACGAGGTCAGGAGATCGAGACCACAGTGAAACCCCATCTCTACTAAAAATACAAAAAATTAGCCGGGCGTGGTGGCGGGCGCCTGTAGTCCCAGCTACTTGGAGAGGCTGAGGCAGGAGAATGGTGTGAACCCGGGAGGCGGAGCTTGCAGTGAGCCGAGACTGTGCCACTGCACTCCAACCTGGGCGACAGAGCGAGACTCCATCTCAAAAAAAAAAAAAGAAAAGGTCCTTCACATCCCTTGTAAGTTGGATTCCTAGGCATTTGCGAATAGGAGTTCACTCCTGATTTGGCTCTCTGTTTGTCTGTGATTGGTGTACAAGAATGCTTGTGATTTTTGTACATTGATTTTGAATCCTGAGATATTGCTGAAGTTGCTAATCAGCTTGAGGAGATTTGGGGCTTAGACAATGGGGTTTTCTAGATATACAATCATGTCATCTGCAAACAGGGACAGTTTGACTTCCTATTTTCCTAATTGAATACCTTTTATTTCCTACTCCTGCCTCATTGCCCTGGCCAGAACTTCCAGCACTATGTTGAATAGGAGTGGTGAGAGAGGGCATCCCTGTCTTGTGCCAGTTTTCAAAGGGAATGCTTCGAGTTTTTGGCCATTCAGTATGATATTGGCTGTGGGTTTGTCATAGATAGCTCTTATTATTTTGAGATACGTCCCATCAATACCTAATTTATTGAGAGTTTTTAGCATGAAGTGTTGTTGAATTTTGTCAAAGGCCTTTTCTGCATCTATTGAGATAATCATGTGGTTTTTGTCTTTGGTTCTGCTTATATGCTGGATTACATTTATTGATTTGCATATGTTGAACCAGCCTTGCATCCCAGGGACGAAGCCCACTTGATCATGGTATGTAAGCTTTTTGATGTGCTGCTGGATTCAGTTTGCCAGTATTTTATTGAGGATTTTTGCATCAATGTTCATCAAGGATATTGGTCTGACATTCTCTCTTTTGGTTATGTCTCTGCCAGGCTTTGGTATCAGGATGATGCTGGCCTCATAAAACGTGTTAGGGAGGATTCCCTCTTTTTCTATCGATTGGAATAGTTTCAGAAGGAATGGTACCAGTTCCTCCAAGCCAAAAGAACAAAGCTTGCATCATGCTACCTGACTTCAAACTATAGTACAAGGCTACAGTAACCAAAACAGCATGGTACTGGTACCACAACAGAGACATAGATCAATGGAAAGGAACAAAGCCCTCAGCTAGCCATATATACAAAGCTGAAACTGGATCCCTTCTTTTACACCTTATGCAAAAATTAATTCAAGATCGATTGGCTGGGCGCGGTGGCTCAAGCCTGTAATCCCAGCACTTTGGGAGGCCGAGGCGGGCGGATCACGAGGTCAGGAGATCGAGACCATCCTGGCTAACACGGTGAAACCTCGTCTCTACTAAAAATACAAAAAAAATTAGCCGGGTGTGTTGGCGGGTGCCTGTAGTCCCAGCTACTCGGGAGGCTGAGGCAGGAGAATGGCGTGAACCCGGGAGGCGGAGCTTGCAGTGAGCTGAGATCGCGCCACTGCACTCCAGCCTGGGGCACAGAGCAAGACTCCGTCTCAAAAAAAAAAAAAAAAGATCGATTAAAGACTTAAATGTTAGACCTAAAACAATTAAAATCCTCCCAGAAAACATAGGCAACACCATTCAGGACATAGGTGTGGGCAAAGGCCTCACGTCTAAAACTCCAAAAGCAATGGCAACAAAAGCCAAAATTGACAAATGGGATCTCATTAAACTAAAGGGCTTCTGCACAGCAAAAGAAACTATCATCAGTGTGAACAAGCAACCTACAGAATGGGAGAAAATATTCGCAACCTACTCATCTGATAAAGGGCTAATATCCAGAATCTACAATGAACTCAAACAAATTTGCAAGAAAAAAACAAACCACCCCATCAAAAAGTGGGCAAAGGACATGAACAGACACTTCTCAAAAGAAGACATTTATGCAGCCAAAAAACACATGAAAATATGCTCATCATCACTGGCCATCAGAGAAATGCAAATCAAAACAACAG
>NW_026654147.1:0-9688 GCF_009828535.3 Hylobates moloch
CATCTAATGGCCAAACTTAGCCTGATGGGGATATCAGGACCTAGCCACAAGAGTGTGTGCCCAGTGTCAGATCTATAGCACAGAGGAATATCCTCCTGTGCCTCTCTGCTGCAGTCTACCAGCTGCTTGGGATAAAAATCTGTATTCCTGGAGAAATGAGGGAGGCATCTAATATGAACCATCTTCCTAATTCAACCTTTTCCTTATTCTCCATTGCCTTTTCAACTTTCTTCCCTGCAGATCTGTTCTTAACTTTCACCAAGCTGACTTAATAATTCTCCAGCAAATGAGTACCTCTCACAAAGGATGTAGCTGAAGTGGTTACTGTATGCAAATTGAGGGTTAGTGACCCCTCATAGAGTCACAATGCCACACCGTAAAAATCTTCTATAGCTCCTATGCTTTGACGTACATGGGTCCCTTGAGGACCCTTCAGCCTCTGTGTCACCAAGCTATGTGAAGGTTGCCCAAGATTTAGCTGCCTTTTGTAGAGAATCATTTTCAGAAGTTGATAGTGAACTTTCAAGAGTTGATGTGCAAAAGTATTTAAAATTGATTTCCTGTCTGCACTATTGGTCTCCAGGGGTTAGGCTGCTCCAAAGACATGAACTAAGATTTTGCAGATGTTTTGTAACTCCTAATTACCCCTTTCTTTCCCATGGCCCTCTCTAAAGAGTAGCCTAAGGTTGCTAGGTGACCGGGTTATTGCTTTGTCTTTTCTTTACAATCCAAAGGCCGGTCAGCATTATTCCTTACTCTCCTGGTAGGCTCTGGAAAACTCAAAAGTTATGTCACAGGACGATAATATATTGGAGACTGAGTACATTAAAGAGATCAGCTTATCTACCCCCTCATTCTGTAGGTGAGATACCCTGCAGTTGTCACACTTCTCCTCATAGGCTCAAGTTTGGTGATGGAACTGAAGCCAAATAATAAATAGTATAGGAAAATGGTTCAAGCTAAATTAATCTCAAGAATATCTTATCTCCTTTAACTCGTTTTTTCTATTAATCACTGTAGTACTTCTCTTTATTTTTGCCATCTCTCCCACAACCAGCCACAGGCCCCATATTCAATACCACACTCCTATTGGGATTTTGATCAGAGAGTGGCTTCCTCTTGTTTGCTTCTATTTTCCACAGCCACAATTGGGAGATTCATAGCCCTTCTCTTTCCCAAAATTAGATCAAAGAGTCCTACTTGTATTTCTCTACAAATTCATACCAGTATCTGCAGAAGTAGAAAGCATAGGCTCTCTCTGAGTCACAAGGGGCCTAAAAGGTTAGACTCTACCAAGGATAGAGAAACACTACTTTCTATGCATCTCAAATTCACACTGACATGAAAAGACTACTACTCAGTTCTTTATTTTTCCCAACAAGAAATCACCCTCCCTCAGTACTCAGAGCACTTTCTTTGAGTTCTGTTTAGCAGAAATCTCATTATACCTTATATCACTATACCTGTCTTTCTCCTCCATTGGATTGTTGGGTCCTTGAAGGGAGGCCAATTCCCTAGTCTCTAGGTCTCTAAACCTCCTAATATTGTCTGATACACAGAGGTATCCAAAAGCGTTTGTTGAAATTAAATGTAAGACATTATTCAAATGGCCTGTCTATTGCAGACCAGCATAAGGCTAGATACAACAATGACTTCAAAAACAGCATGTCCTTGATTTTGAATTCATTCTTCAATTAAAAAATATATTGAATGCCTGCAATGTTCCAGGAATTAAGGAAGTAGCAGGGTTTTTTTTTTATCATTTTGATGTGGAGCCATATAACGCATTTAATATACATGCTACATCGTATTCTGAACCTAGAAAATTTTATTTTGTTGTTGGTTTACTCCCTACTTTATACTTGCATAGCAATGTCAACTCAAATGATCAAAACTCCAAGTGCAAACCTGTGATTCTTCCCTCTAAGTCTGCCATTTTCTAGAGCCTCCAACATTCCCTTATAGCCCAGCTCTGATATCTCCCCATATCTTCCACCACACAACAATAGTAGAGGACTCATCTACCTATTTTGGTGGAAAACATGGAATAAGAAAGGCTTTCTGGAAAGAGATATCAGTAAGAATAAAGACAAAATAGTGTTTGGAAAAGGTTCACCAAATTTATTTTGAATTGATATTAATGGTATGAAAACAAATTCCTGAAATCCCTCTACATCTCCAGAGATTTTGATTATGGAAGGGGAAGAGGAAGATTAAAAAAAAAAATCATCACAAATCTCTTCTACTCCCTGGGCCAACTTTTAGTTTACCATCATCTCAGTGCCTTTTTCCATACTTTCCTGACAATAGGCTGTCCATTTCCTTTCCCTCTCCTGAACAAGGCCAGACGCATTGATGGAAAGGCAGTGCAATTCTCATCTTTTTCCAAAAGCTCTTTATGACTGAAGCTGGAAGAGTGTGCCCTTCTCTTGTTCTGAGCTCTGATCTAAAGCACTGACCAGCCCTACCAGGCATCTGGAGATGAGTCTTCTTAGCACCTAATGTTAGACAGTGAGAACTATAGGTTGAGGAAAATCCTATCTTCTTTAAGTTTTGCACACCACATTGCACAGTGTCCTACATATAGTACACACTCAGTAAATGTTTGTTAAATTGATTTGGCTAAGATAGCAGACTGACTTTAACCAATACATTGCTGTTGGTTGCAATGGGGAGTTTTGGGTCCTGAGTAGATGTGCAATTACAATGAAAATTCAACATAGTAAAAAGGGAATGAATAAAAGCAGACTCTCTTACAGACTTTCTGGCTTGAATCAGGGCCTGAAGTTTACGATGGATTTAAAATCTTTTTATGAAAGGCTTTTTGGCAAGGAGATATCACCCATCTCTGTAGCAGTAATTTTCCCGTTTTTTCCCTATTCGAGTTGTTAAAGCCAAAAAGCCATGTCAAATATGTAGGGGTGTGTGTGTTTGTATGTGTGTGCACATATGCTTGCCTTTCCATATTGAAAGCACTGCTAAAGAAAGTGCACTCTTTATCTTGCACTGTTAATTTCCTGCACTTTTAACAAAATTCACACCCAGAAGCTCATATCTTGCATTTTAATATTTTGTTCGATACGAACTTTGAGGGTGAGAGAAGTTGCTTTGTCCTTTCTGAAATTTTATATTTATTCTTCTTTTTTGGGAGATGTGGATGTTTATTCAAGGAGAAGAAAGGATGGTGGAAAAGAAAGGATTCTGGATCAGAGTTCCCAGTTGCTGTGGGGAAATATATAGTGTTGCTTTTGATTTTTCACTTATGGCCAGAAACTAGAACACATTTTATATCATTCTGTTTCTGAATCACTATCTCCTTTGAAGCTTAAGAGTTGTTTTTAGAACTAAGGGCGTGTTTTATTCACCAATGTCAGAGTTTCTAGACATCTTTGTTTTGGTTTAGGTAAGTGTCTGTGTTCATAAAGAAACCCTTTACCTAACCCTGATGGTATGGGACAAGTGAAACATGTTTCTGCTTTTTTGTAATGCAGAACATGAATTTGGACTCAGAGAAGAGACTTCCCAGCCTCTCAAAAATCCCTACAGAATCAAAATTGTGTTGCATGTTGATGTTTTCTATATCCATTAAACTTATGTGATAGGACTTATCCTAAAGACCTCATAATTCCTATTTCACACAAGACTGAAATTGTGACTTATGTTCTATTTTACAGCATATACCCAAAGCCAAAATGATTCAGTTTCCCGTTTCAATGAATCTATAGATGATATTGAACCTGTGTGATGACAGTAGTATTGAACTTGGCACTTTTGGGGGAGAAACATTAGAAGAACATCCATACCTTTGTATCTGCCTCAAGCCAAATTCACCCTTAGGCTGGGTTGTCTCCCCAGTAGCAGATCTTGATATTATGATTTGAGTACAGATGGTTTATTTAGGTAGTGATATTAGGATACACATATAGAAGAATAGGAACTTGAGACAGGAAAGGGAAGGAGGTCAATACAGAAACCATCTAGAGGACTGAAAGAAAACCTCAGGTGAAGAATTGCAGAGGCGTGTAGTAATACACCATTTGTGGGTACTAGATACATTCTGAGAGGATTTGGGTGGGGAGCTGACCATTTCTGTTAAAAAGTTATATACCAACTGGTTTGGGAATCAGTAGTTAAACGTATCTAACATTTTAAAAGCAACCTAAGCACCAAATTGTGCTTGCTATTTAGAGAAGATTTTTAGTTCAGGTCTGCTGTCTAGAAGCTGTGAGAGAGCATATGGAGCCTCTATTTCCCCATCCGTGAAATGGTGGTGATCATGTTTACCTCATGGGCACTTGCCAAGATTAAATCAGACAGTATTACTGTGCTACTATTTATGCCTTACATATTGAAGATATAAGTGTTATGAAGATAGACTAGAGATCTGTGTGGACCAGGAAGGTTGACAAATTTTATTAGACAAAGCAAGATTTGACTTGAGCCTTGGAGAATGAGTAAAATCTACATGGCTTAACAGTTAACCCTGTCCTCCAGGATGCAGCAGGACTTGGAAACATATTCGATGGCTGGGAAAACACCATATGTACAGAGACTCAGTACTTAGTTATCTCCCAAGGTGAAACAGAGCAAAATATCCAGGGGTATTTTTATTGACCAATGATTTTTTTTTTTACTGTCATTAAAGTAGTTATTGTGGTAGTATTTACTGCTCTTCTGCAGTATCTAATTTCCCTCTTTTGAGCACATGGAAAGAGGGTGCTTTGATTCTCCTTGACATTAGGCATCACCATGTACCTTTCTTTCTTTTTTTTAATATATATATATTTTATTATACTTTAAGTTCTAGGGTACATGTGCACCACGTGCAGGTTTGTTACATATGTATACATGTGCCACATTGGTGTGCTGCACCCATTAACTCGTCATTTATGGATGAAGCTGGAAACCATCATTCTCAGCAAACTATCGTGTACCTTTCTTTAGGCAATGAAATGTAAGCAGATGTGATATGTGTCACTTCAGCATAATTGTATTTAGTTGCTGGCACTCGACTCTCCAACTCTGTTTTCCACTGCTAACAAGATTGTGGAATCAAGTGTTAATATGGAAGTCCAATAATAAGCCATTACATGACAACAGATGCCCTAGAGAGTCACCTGGATCTATTGTGCATTTTGCATGAATGAAATATAAATAAACCATTGTTGTTAGAAGCAACTAAGAGTTGGTGGTTATTTGTTATTGCAGCATTGCCTAGATTATCCTATCATAAACACCAAAGAAATACTGTTTCTGCCCCGACAGAAATCACTTTCAGCCAAAGAACCTGAGTTATTTCTTTCAGCTTTACTGGTTTACACATTTAATCTCTCAATGGCATAAATTGCAAATGGCCAATAAAAGTCATCTTCTTAATACACTAATTGTATCCTGCATTTAAATAAATACTTAGCTGAGCTGTGTGCATCTGATTCTGAAGTGAAGTAAAAGGACACATTTCTCTGAATTCATTCCTACTATACCTGGCACATAGCAGGCATTCGAGAAATATCTGCTCAACTCAGAAACTATGAAAAAGTCCCAGATTTAAGGAATCTGGCTATACCAGATTAGGTTAAGCCTTAGAAGAATTATGTTAACAGTAAAATTTTAACACTGCAGTAATGACATCAGCAAGATTGTGGAAGTCCTAATCCTTGTCCTCCTATAGAAACATCAATAGAATAATGATATTTGGACCAAAATAACTTAATGAAGACTCTTAAATCCAGTTAATATGTTGTAGCACCTCAGATGAACACAAAACTGATTAAAAAAAAAAACACTTTGAAATGGGAAAGAACAATAATTTCACTTTGTCTGTGTCAGTCCCTCCCCTAAGCTGGCATACAACACAGCATTGAAAGAGATCCCCTTCATCCATTTCTCGCTTGGGATAGAGTGAGTGAAGCAGGCATCTGATATTCCCACACTTTCATAGCACTGTCTGAAAGATCTACTGTCTCACCTCACCCAGACTGCTGAGGCAACCAGCATAGTAAAAATGCCCGCAGGCAGCTAAGGATAAAGAAAAAAGTCAGGGGTTTTCAGAAGCTTACACAGTATTTCAGGACTGAGAGAAAGTGTACAACTCTTAAGAGTTCTCTTTCGCAGCCGGGCACGGTGGCTCACGCCTGTAATCCCAGGACTTTGGGAGGCTGAGGTGAGCGGATCATGAGGTCAGGAGATTGAGACCATCCTGGCTAACACGGTGAAACCCCGTCTCTACTAAAAATACAGAAAATTAGCTGGGTGTGGTGGCAGGTGCCTGTAGTCCCAGCTACTTGGGAGGCTGAGGCAGGAGAATGGCGTGAACCTGGGAGGCGGAGCTTGCAGTGAGCCAAGATAGCACCACTGCACTCCAGCCTGGGCAACAGAGCGAGACTCCATCTCAAAAAAAAAAAAAAAAAAAGAGTTCTCCTTCACAAGAAAGGAAGAAAATTGGAACTTCATCCAACCTCCTGGCATTGCAGTCCACTCCTCTATGGCAAAGGGACAGATGACTTTCAGCAGCAGCATGGCACTGCAGAATTGAACAAAACTACACAATCCTGAGACTTTTTTTTTTTTAGGGAGAAGGGAGAGAAGTATAACTTGCACCCCGACTATCAGCATTCCAGTAACTCCACTAGGGAAAAGGAGCAGGTAGCTCTCAACAGCCTGCGAGGCCTTGTGAGATTGAGAAAAGGTGCACAACCCTGAGGCTTCTTCAGGAGGAAGGGAGAGAAGTGGAGCTTGCGTTCAGCATCCTGACATTTCAGTGCACTGCCCTAGAGAAATGGGGTGAAAGGTATATCATGGCCTGCATGGCTGTGTGTGATTGAGAGGAATTTTAAAAAAATAATAAATAATAAAGCCAAACCTGAGAACTTTACCCCAAGAGGGAAGCAGAGAAATAGAGTGGGCACAACCACAAAAAATGTTTGAGAGGCTCCCAGAATCTTTTGCTGGGCTGATTATTGAAGGTATTTCCATGCTGAAACCAATCTGTAAAGACTTCTTTTATGCACTTCTTCAAATGCTCAGACACCAATGCAAAGGTACAAGGAACATGAAGAATCAAAGAACTATCCTACCATAAAAGGAACAAAAGAAATATCCAGTAACTTACCCCAAATAAATGGACACCTATGAATTTCTTGACAAAGAATGCAAAATAATCATCTTAAGTGAGCTATAAAAAAAAAGACAACTGGGCTAGGCGCGGTGGCTCATGCCTGTAATCCAAGCACTTTGGGAGGCCGAGGCGGGGGAATCACGAGGTCAGGAGATCGAGACCATCCTGGCTAACATAGTGAAACCCCACCTCTACTAAAAATGCAAAAAAATTAGCCAGGCATGGTGGCACGTGCGTGTAGTCCCAGCTACTCAGGAGGCTGAAGCAGGAGAATGGCGTGAACCTGGGAGGTGGAGCTTGCAGTGAGCCAACATCACACCACTGCACTCCACCCTGGGAGAAACAGTGAGACTCTGTCTCAAAAAGAAAAAAAAAAAAGACAACTGGACAAAATTGTTAAAATGATACACAAACAACATGAAAATATCAAGAAACAGATAAAAATCATAAAAAGAACCAAAGGGAAATTTTGGATATGAAGAATATGATAAATCAAATAATTCAATAGAACTTCAACAGTAGTCTTGATCAAGCAGAAGAATCAGCAAATTTGAAAACAAGTCATTTGAAATTATCTAGCCAGAGAAGCAAAAAGAAAAAAGAGACTAAAAAAGAGTGAAAAACACCTGTGGGACTGATAGGACCCAATCAAGTGAATCAGCATACACATCAAGGGAATCTCAGAAGGAGAAGAGATAAAGGTTTATAAAGGTTATTTAAAGAAATAGTGGCTGATAACTTCTCAAACCTGGAAGAAAAATGGACATCCAGATTCATGAAACACAAAGGCCCAAATAAGAAGAATCTAAAGAAGTCCTCACTGAGACATAGTGTAATCAAAATTTCAAAGTCAATTACAAAGAGGTTTGAAAACTGGGCTGGGCACAGTGGCTCACGCCTGTAATCCCAGCACTTTGGGAGGCTGAGGTGGGTGGATCACGAGGTCAGGAGTTCAAGACCAGCCTGTCCAAGATGGTGAAACCCTGTCTCTACTAAAAATACAAAAAAATTAGCTGGGCGTGGTGGCAGGCACCTGTAATCCCAGCTACTCAGGAGGCTAAGGCAGGAGAATCACTTGAACCTGGGCGGCAGAAGCGGCAGAGGTTGCAGTGAGCCAAGATCACGCCACTGCACCCCAGCCTAGGCAACAGAGTGAGACTCTGTCTCAAGAAAACAAAACAAAAAAAAAAAACAAAACAAAAACAAAAAACCAACAACAAAAAAACAGCAAGAGAAGAAAATGACTCACTACGTACAAGAGAGCTACAGTAAGACTATCAGCAAATTTGTCAGCAGAAACTTTGGAGGCCAGAGGGATAGGAATTATATATTCAAATTGTTGGGGAAAAAAAAGAAAGAACCTACTAACCTAAAAAACTACACCAGTCAAAACTGTCTTCCAAAAATGAAAGAGAAATAAAGACTTTCCCAGACAAACAAAATCTGAGGGAGGCCATCGCCACCAGATCTGATTTAGAAGAAATGCTGATGTGAATTCTTCAAGTTGAAACAAAAAGGATGGTAAATAGCAAAATGAGAGCATGTGAAAGTATAAAGCTCACTAGTAAAAGTAAATATATAAACAAGCATAGAGTACTGTAATACTGTAATATTGGTATATAAATAAATCACTTTAATATGACCTATGTTTTCACTGTTTTTCATGTATTTATCACTCCTGTCTCGTGAAAGATGACAAAGACCTCTCTTCTTTTCTGAACCAAATTGAGTTAGGCTCCTTTGAACCGTCATTCTAACTAGTCCCCTGACATTGGCCAGTTTGGTCTAGTTGAAGCAAGAATGCTAATTAGTAAGTTTAGTGAAAATCCCCCACCATTGCTATCTGATTATATTCCTCATCACCAACTCCTGGTATCTGACCACCTTTGCTTGCCTTCAGCAAAAATCCTGTGAAGTCTGTTTAGCAGGATACTTATCTCTAATGTTTCATTTTAGTAATTTTCCATTTGTCCCTCCCCCTAACTCCCGCTGCTCCTTAGCAACAAACTCCTTCATTTTTATTCGGAGTAGAACTGGATCTCTCTCCTAACTGCAGTTAGCCCCTTGAGAATAAAGTCTGCCTTTTCATCCATTTTAACAAGTGTTTGAATAATTTTTTCTTTAACAAGTGTTAGGACAGGACATACCACCGACTTCCCAATTCCCATGCACCCTGCAGCTACAGTCCCTAAATCACAAGAAACACAACTGAATGACAAGGCTTGAGTATCTCACAAGGCTAGGGAGAGATGGGTGGGAGGGTGTGAGAGCTAAGGAGCACCTTGCAGGTGGGCAAAGCTTGAATAGGGTGTTCTCTGTAGCCCACATAACCTACCTCCCTCACAAATGTGGAAGGACTCTGCACCCTTACTCTGGACTGCATGGAGCTTGTATTGCTTTTATCTTTCCTTCTCTCTCCATTACTTTGTGAGTTAACTTAGCATCCCCCTCAGGCTAACAGCTGGACTCTCTACTATACCCCCACATTGTCCTCTCCTTCTCTGGTCCTGCTGCTGCTATCCATTCTCTGAATTGTGGATCACTGTGCATCCACATGGGACTCAGAAGCTC
>NW_026654148.1:0-9688 GCF_009828535.3 Hylobates moloch
AACACCTTGATCTAGACTTCTGGTCTCCAGAACCCGGAGAGAATCCCTTTCTGATGTTTTAAGCCACTCAGTTTTGGGTACTGCGTTACAGAAACCACAAGAACCAAATGGAGCCAGGAAGACCACCCCCGCCCCCCGTTCTCTGTCACTTCCTTTGTGCTGCCACCATCCCTGCTCTCTGTATTCCTGCCAACTTTCTGGTCTTCCAACACCGCAAGCTAGTCCCACCCCAGGCCTGTGCACTGGGGCCCTCTGCCTGGGGCAGTTGGCATGCTGTCTTCTCTTGGGTTTTCAGTCCCCAGCTAGCCACCTCAGCACAGAGAGAGGCCTTCCCTGTCCACTCAACTGGAAGTCCCTCAAATTCAAATTTCCAGAAGTTTCTTTCCTGCTTTCCCCCGAATATT
This sequence comes from Hylobates moloch, assembly GCF_009828535.3. Lineage (NCBI taxonomy): Eukaryota > Metazoa > Chordata > Mammalia > Primates > Hylobatidae > Hylobates > Hylobates moloch. Next base: position 405 of record NW_026654148.1, read on the forward strand.
TTCCTCCTCCAGAAGGTGCCCTGTCTCAACTAATGGTGACGCCCCTCCCTCACTCAGCTGGAGTGTCCTGACATTCTGATCATTCCCTGTTACGCCCTGTTCACCCCTTAGGGCCCATCACCAATGTCACAGTCACCTTCCAGGGGAAGTTCTCCTGATGGCCCAGGTTTGGATCCTGGATGAGAGCAGAAGGCAAGGCAACAGGGGCAGGGAACAACTCCCAGAGGACCTTGGAAATGCTCCATCTTGGGGCAGGGGCCCAGCCCCATTAGCCATTGGCAAATGGAAGAGCTTGACCACATACGCTACCACAGCCCCCCAGGTGCTTGCCAGGCCTCCAGACAGAAGCCCCCAGCCCCTCCCAACTCCCTTCTCAGGGACAGTAGTACCCCACATCCACATCCCCTCTCCACAGCTCCCACACTACACCCCTGCTGACGGAAGGCCTTCCTGTGGCCAGTAACAGGCCTCCGAGGTGTCCCTTGATGACACTTACCTCTTCGCGATAAATGGCGCCTGTGTCTCCTGGGTAGGACTGCTGGAAAGGAAGCAGAAAGGCAATGCTTTGGGCAGAGCCCCTGGGCAGGTGACATCAAGACCGCTCTACCCCAGAGGGTCCTGGGCCCTCTCCATTCCCGGCACTTCACCGTCCCTGGTGGTAGCCGCCAGACCTCTCCATTTTCTAGAAGGTATATCTGAGAATCTGAGAAGGCTCAGCTAGGAAGGCCCTTGGGGGTGATCTCTCCACCCACCCTTCCATCAGCCAGAGAAGGCTGGAGCTCTGAGGAGAGGAGAGCTGTCCTAGAGCCTGGAGCCAGTTGGTGGCAACTCACCCAGTGCTCTTCTTGGCCGCTGACAGGACGTAAGAATGCTCCCGGGGAGCTGTCCTCCTCAGAACACTGCTTGCAGCCTCTGACCTGGGGTGACACAGGGTGGGGGAGCATCTGATGGGTGCCAAGCTGGACATGCTCTGCCAGCCTAGCCTGGGATGGACTCGGGATGACTTAGGGCCACCCCAGGGAGCAAAGGGGTGAGAGAAACCAGATTTGCACCTGCTCCAAGGACTATTCAAAGGAAATGTAGAAACTGAAGGAAGGGCAGCCCACGTTTATCGAGCATGTGGCATGTGCCCGGCTCTGCTCTGGATGCCAACATCCTCACATTGGCTTATTGCTCTTCTCAATCAAAGAAAGTAGGTGCTAGTATCCTCTGCGATTTACAGGTGAGGAAACTGAGTCCAAGAAGCTTTCATTATTTGCCCAAGAGCACTCACCTAGCCGGTGGCAGAGCTGGCATTCAATGCTCGGCAACTCCTAGCTTCCGGCTCTTTTCCTTGCTCCACCCAGGCCTGGGGGCCCCTGCCACTGTGAACTATTCCCTGAGGATAGCCAATCTGCCAGGGCCTTTGGCAATGGGGCTTTGCTGTGATTCCTGCACCACAGATGGGTCAGCAGATATGGAACTGGTGGCTGGCTGACCCCAGGGAGGAGAGGGCTTTATTTCCTCAGGGCCCAACTGCTGTACAGGCCCCAAGCCAAAGGCATACAAAAGGTGCTTAACAAACCCTTCCTGTCATAGTTCGCCAGCACTGGGTGGTGTGTGGTCAGTCCCCATGGATAGAGGACTGAGGAGGGGCAAGGGTCCATGGAACTTTGCTGGCCTCTTTGTGTGGATGAGGGCAGCTTGGCGCAGAGACAGGGGTAGAATTTCAGCAGCATGGGGCACACTCCCACTGCTGTGCATGCCTGGGGCTCAGTTTGGGGTCCAGGGGCATTCAGAACTGTGGAGTCAACCCCTGCCCCCAAGGCATGCAGGTCATGCAGATAGAGGGCACTGTGCAGGTGGCTTCCCCCTGAATAGTTTTGTCCGACCGTCTCAGGGCCCTTTTCTAACACACCCATTTACAGCCCTGAAGAGCCCCCACATGAGGCTTTTCCCTGGACCCACATTACCTAGGATTTACCCCACAGAAGGTTCTCAAGGGCCCCTCAGCTGGCCCAACACTGAGTGGGCGGTTCTGGCACTCAGAGAATGACACCTATTGTCATGCTCCATGAGCTACCGCTGATGGCCTACGTGTTGTGCATTTTGTCACCCCAACCAGTACAATTCATTCCAGCAGTCTTCGAAGACTCAGGCTCCTGCCCTGCCCCCTGGGATGCCCAAAAGGCACCATTCCATTACCTCCATTTCTGTTCATCTGAGGAGAAAGGCACCACCTCCTCCTCCTCCTCGGTGTCCCCTGATGCAGAGCTGCGCCTGACATTGTAGGGTGCCCTAAGAGAGGGGAGAGGCGCTTTCCTGTCATAGGCTGCCAACCTCAGCAGCTTGGCTTCCTGGCTTTCAACAACAGTGACAAGGCAAGTCAGTATCTCTGCCTTTGGGCCTTAGTCCATGCCACTTGTTCCTCCTTGAGAGCCAGCTCTCCCCTCCCTCCCTGTTCGAGCCTCTCCCCTTCCCCAGAAAGGTTACCCAGCAGCTCCCCATCCCTGGATGATGGAGGCAAAGGACAAACAACAGAAAGATGTGGTCCCCTGGGAACTAGAGACACAATTCACACCTCTGTCCAGAGAACCCTCCTCCCTGAGCATGCAGTGGGGGGCTTTGAAAGGGACCCCAAGGGGAGCACTAAGGGGAAACCCAAAGGTTTCCATCCAAGAAGCAGCTCAGATTTAGGCACACAATGCTCAGACTGACAGCAGCACCCTGAGGATCCCCAGGCCCCCAGCCCAGTGCAGCCAGGCAGAGCACCTGAGGCTCGGCGGGGTGCAGGGCCAAGCCCTGGAAGCACAGCCAGCCAGCAGCAGCCTCACGACCCGTGACCCTTTCCCCAGATCCGTGGGGCCCCTCCTACAAGCTTCCTGCAGTCTCTGCTCTGCCTCAGATCAGACGTGCAATGTGCACAGCCATCCAGTTTTCTGGGGCTTGTTACCCTCTGGTGGGCTCCAGGCCACAGCTGCGACTGGCAGGGAGTGTCAGGCAGGCGGGACTTCCCGGGCTGTGCTGGGAGGCAAGTAGCCAGCTGCCTTCAGCGGACCCAGAGTTTGGACTTGTTCCTTGGAGGAGGGAACCACACTGAGCCTGGCGTTGCATACTCACAGCTTCTTGTAATCCTCAGTGGTCATCTTGTAGCCAGAGGAGGAGGGGCGGGGAGGAGCAGTGTTAGCTGTTCTCACCAGACTGGAAGCACTAGAGAGGAGAAGGCTCCATGGGTATACCCGCAGGCTCCCTCCTGCCTCCAGATTTGCCCACGTGACAGGTGGACCAGGAGCTGCCTGGGAGCCTCTCCTCTTTGCTTTTGGCCCTGAGAGACACCCAGAACTGCGCCGCTCAGAGCAGGGCAGCCCCTGCTGCGTAGGCAAACCCCACCGAGCTTCAGGGAACAGCCCAGCGGGCTCTTGCCTCTGTCTTTGCTTCCTGTTTCCGGGTCCCCTTGGCCTTTCCAGTCTGACGGAGTCCCAGACAATGTCTGATGCCAATGTGCTTAAATGGCATGCAACTCCAGCCTTCTCAATGCCATCAGCAAGTCAAGTCAAGGGTGCCCACTGCAAGGCTAGGGGGACTCTGCACCCAGCCCCTCCCAAACTCCCGCACCTCTCTGTCCCAGTACCCAGGCCTAGTCAGGACTGACCCCAGGACAAGGACACTGTTAGTGGCCCAGGACCTCCCAGAGACCCACACATCCACTTGGGACTGCCAGTGCCACCCCAACCCATCTCCTCTGGCCAACCCACCCTGCTCTCCAGGGTCCTGCCCTACACAGGATGAAAGCTGGCGCCTCCAAGACCCCACAATCCTTACAGGCTGAGCGCTGTCTCTGCCAGGAGCCCAGGCCAGGCCCTCACACCTCCCCACTGGCCAACTGGCCAACACCCCACGGACATACCTTTTTGGAGTCCCATTGGCCTTGGGGAACTGCTGCTGGGGCTGGGAAGAGCTGTCTATGGGCTTGGTGAACACACCCCTACAAGAGAGCCCAGAAGATGCTGGTGAGCTCCCTGGAGGGACTGGAGGGGTAAGAAGTCGGGGTTGGTATGAGTGGGCACAGGAAGGCCGGCAGAGTCCTGCGGTCACTTACCGGATGATGTAGCCAGTGGGAGCCCTTGTGCTCGGAGGCCTGCCAAAGAGAAGGAGGGGTGGAGTGAAGCGAGGCTTGCTGGAGGGCTGAGGTCATCCTACTTTATCCTGCCCTTAACTACAGCAAATAAGGGTGGCTGGCAAGTGCTCCAGGTGTCCCAGTACAGCAGAAACGAGGGGTGCCAGCCCCCTGTGCCCCTAATCAGGTGCCTGCTATGCTCTGCCTATTTCCCTCATGCTCCCCCAGGAAAAGTGCCCAAGGTGACTCCTCACGGCAGGTGCCTAGGAAGGCAGGTTGATGGCCTCTCCAAAGTCCAGCTTCTCCTTGGCCAGCCGGGCCCCAGTGCTGTGCTGAGGGAGCCCTCCTCTCAGCTGACAGCCCTCCCATCCTCTGTGCCTGGGGCTGAACCAGTGCAAGCTGGAGGCTCCCCAGTCAGAGCCAGAGGCTTCCCCTCAGCCCGGAGTCTGACCTGATCTCCCTCAACAGCCTCCACCAGGAAGGTGCATGAGGGCTTGAAGGGGAGAGCCCAGGCAGCAGCCAGCCAAAGCCAGCTGTCCCCCTTCCTGTCCCTCGGGGCCCTCTTTGCTCCAGCTCCTTGCAGGCCCACACCCCAAGTCTTGGTGGAAGTTTGAGACAAGAGGGCATGGCCAGGGCTTGTTCAGTGTCTGGGAAACATTAGGCTCTGGGTGCTTGGGACCTCCTGCTTGGCAGCAACTGAGGGGGCTCAGATAATTCAGGGGGCAGCCAAGACGAGCAGGCAGGGAGCTGACAGCCAGGGGTGGTCGGCCTGTAAGTTGTGGCCTCAGGGCAAGAGTTAAGGGCCCCTGCAAAGAGTCCTCCTCAGAGTCAGGGGAGGAGTCAAGGGGTCAGGGTAGACCCTTCTGTCCTGCAATGGAGGGGATCTGGGCTGGAGCATCGGGGTTTGGGTCAAGGGCAACACAGAGCCCCGGTAGTCTCCAACCCCACAATCTCCATCCCTAACAGGGGACAGCCTCCCAGAGGTGGCCATGTTGCAGGCACACTTGGGGGTTCTTGCTTTTGTACTGAACTGTTTACTAGGGTCCTGCCTGAGTCCCCTGCTGGGATGTCAGTTGCCACGAGACAGGGCCTTTGTCTTGACCACTACCGCCTCCTCTGTGCCCAGCATGGGACCTGGCAGGTAGTGGGCGCTGAGTCATCCAGGGGTGACAGAGAGACCGTAGTTACTAAAGGCAGCCCTGTGTGCCGGCTGTAAACTTGAGGCCCTCCCTTCCAGAGGCCGCCACTGCCTCTACCACCCCCTGAGAAGCCGCCTGCCAGCTGTTTGGAGCAAGGAGCCAGCCTGAATTTCAGTTCCCTTTCTCGGTCAGGAGCAGTTCCTCCAGAGGCCAGCAGGGTGCGCCCACGCTTCAGAGCCCCCTAGACACTGTTACGGAAAAGTCCCCAAAAGAGGGAGAAGCCAGTTCTCCTTGGTCAGCTGACAAAATATGTCACGGTAAACCTGGGAGACAGTCAGAGTAAACTCATGCCTCTCTACAGGCATGCTGAGTCCCAAGTACACTCAAGCAGTCAGGGTGACCTGCGGGAGTGAGTCACTGTGACTCTGGAAGCTGCCCAAAGCATCTCAGAGGCAGTATCATTCCCTGCAGGGAATGGGTGGGAGGTCAGAATGATCGTCTTCTTCTTAAAGACAATTTCAATCCCAGTTAACAGCTGGAGCCACGGAGGCCCAGCAGGGAAGTCAGCTGCCCCACAGCCACACAGCAAGGCCAAGGGCCTGGACCAAGTGACTCCTACACTCCCCTTCCCAAAAGGAAGGTGCAGTGGAGAAGCCCCTCCTTCCTGCAGATTTCAAATTACTCATTGCAGACCCTTGGCTGGGGCTGCATCCCCGTCCCCTGTGGACTGCTCACCCCTCCCTGTTGAGGGCTGGCCCCAAGCTGCAGGAGAGTCCCTGGGGCTGACCCACCAGCCACCTGAGCACCACCTCTTACCTGGGCTTCAGAACCTCCCCAGCTGATGAAAAGGATGTGGCGCGACTCCGGCCTGAGGGCAGCTCTCTGGGGGAAAGAGGCATCCTGAAGAAGTGGCTCTGAGACTCCCTGCCACCTGCCACCCTGTGGCCTCCATCCTAGAGGCTGCCCAGCAAGTCCTGCCATTTCTGCCTCACATTCTCCTTCCCAGGCACCCAGGGGCTCTCCCACCCTGTGACATTGCTGGATAGCCTTTCCCATGCTCTGCCCTCTACATGGCCTGGCGGAGCTCTGAATGGTGGAAGCCCCTTCGCATCCGCAGGTATGGTCGGGCCCCCACAGATTGCACGCCCCCATGTGGCTGCGGTCCCTCCCGGCCTCCCTGCCTTACATGGTGCGACCCTCCGATTCATCCTGCTTGGTAATCCAGCTCTTGTCCCCCTTCAGCGTGGTTCGCACTTTCATCTGCTTGAGAACGTTATTGCGCTCCTCCTCGCCTGGTGGCAGAGGCTTCCCTGTGGTGGGAAAAACCAACAGCCTCAGAAGAGGAATGCAGCCCCAGGACCCTCAGCCTCCTTTCCAGTTGTCCCAGTATGCTGCTCTCCCTTTGCTGCTGGGACAGTGCTTGCGGCCTGTAGGGGCAGGCTTGGAAGAAAACAGCCCCAAACAGAGCCTGGGACACCAGGGAGCCCAGGCCTCACCTTTGGTGCTGCCTCCAAGAGCTGAGATACTCATGGTGATTGCTCTGCAGGTCTCTTCTCAGTTGATTCAGCAGGGCTTCTGGGGATAAAGGTAAGCAAATGCTGTCACTTCATGCATTTGTAGTGTCTTGCAGGTGACCATATGGGTCCTGGTACACCAAGATCATCGAGACTGTCCTCTACGCATCGGGGGTGGCAAGCGATGGTGGAGTGCTAAGCATGGGCAGAAGCCAGGGGGCAAGCACTCACTGTACCTGCCGCTGCCCAGCTGCACACCCACCTGCCTGCCCAGGGCTGCTCACCTAGAGAATGTGGAGCTCAGGGGCTGCCAGGGACTGTCTGTTCAAAGCGATCACTGATAACAGGAGAACATGAGCCCTCCTACAGAGTGCTAACGGCCTGGCTCAGGCTGGTGAGTGTGGCGGAGACAGCTGGCACTGGTGGACTCAGAGGGTGGGACAGAGTGCATCTAAAGCCGAACAGCTTCAGGGCAGGCAGATGGCCTGTGGAGAGGGACGGGCTGGGGGACCAGCTGCTTTGGGGTTGGACCTTGCTTCTTACCCCTTACGAGTTTTCTCACACCTCTCCGAGCTGCCTCAGTTTCATCATTTGTAAAATGATAGTTAAAAAAAAATTCTACCTTTCAGGACTGCTGTGAGGATGGAATGCGCCGATGTTCCTCTAAGTACCCGGCACCACCTGAAAAGGAGCCAAGCGGCAGTAGCTCTTAAGTCATCTGCTAGGAGAGGCGCGGTGGTCCTCAAACAGTGCAAGAATGGTCTGGGGTGTGCAGCCCTGTTTCCCTCGGGGGTTGGCTCCACCTTCAGTGGGGAAAGCCCAGGGCCCCACTGCCAAATCCTAGTGGCCCTCAGGGACCAGGCGAGTGTGGCAATGTGGTAAGGGCTTCCTTACGCCCCTGGCCCACAGCTGCCTCGAGCTCTGCTTCTCTTCCTCTGTGTCTTCTCGCCCTGCTCTACCCCTGAGCCCGGTGCTGCTCATGCTGCCCAGAGGGTGCCACACGGCCTTCAGCCTCTCTGCCCTTGAGCCCAGTGCTGCCCTCTCATGCCCATGAGGGGTGAGCTGTGGTGGTCTCGAAGGCCGTTTGCTCTGGAGGAGGGCCCAGGGTGATGAAGCTGGCTCTCCAGGCTGGGAGCGACCCAGAGCTGCAGGGAGCCCTGAGTGGCCACAGCCGACCCCTTGGGCCTCAAAATAGGGGCCGGGGGCTCGGGCTTGTGGGCATGACAGGAAGCAGGGCCCTGGCTGTGCTGGCATAGTCACAAAGCAGAAGAGCCTTTCTCTCCAGGGTCTTTCATCCCCTGGGCCCCTCCAGGGCTAGGGTCTGACCAGCTCAGCACTGCTGCCAGCTGGCAGGGCCTGGATGTGTTTCTGTGGAGGTCAGGGGCACACTCAAATGGGCAGGGCAGGGGGACGAGAGCAAACCAAATTCGCCACATCAGCAAGAGCTGGCTCTTCCATAAACTGCACTGAACGAGCAGCCCAGACAGCCCAAGCCTGCTGTGTGCCAGGAACGGCACCTCATCACTGCAAATGGGAGCCCCGCGTGCCCAGCCCTGCACCAAAGCTGCCACGTTAGAGTCCTGTTGAGTGGAGCTCACTCCACAGGTGATCCTAGGGCCATACAGGCCCAACTGTCCCCATGCCAGCAACCTGTGGAGTGGCCCCATGGGCAGGGCACATGGGCAGAGTCTCTGGGTGCCACTGACTGACTACAGACCTTGGGACAGTTCCTCACTTCATCTGGGCCTCAGCTTTTCACCTGCAGGAGGACCTCCTAGTCTTTTGTCTTTAGGTTCCTTCTAACCTTGCTAGGCTGTACTAGCTAGTATGACTTATTTTGCGCTGGGCACCTCAAAAACATACTCCTGTCTAAGGCCTCAGGGACTGTAGCCACCAGCTTCCACATATGAGCATGGCAAGCAGGTGACAGTCATCCACAGTTTTGGGGGTGGACTCCATCCCAGGCCCAGTACCAGGCACAAGGATTCATCAGTTACCGCTTGTCAAACCTGATGGCCACATTGCCTAGAAGTTTCCTGCCAAATCAGGACCAAATAAGCCACTTCCAAAGTCAAGACAGACACTTTTGCACATGCAGAACGACAGAGGCAGAGGGACCCATGGCAAGGGAGGGCAGGGCTGGGTGGGAACACCATCGGTCCCCTGCAGAGGGCGCCGTGCTGCCTTCAGGCCCGCCTTTATAGCTGAGACTCCAGTCAGAAGACTCCAGGTTTATTGCCAGACAAAGACCAGGGCTGGTGCTTCTGCATGGGCTCCTTTCCCTCACACCTGGCTGAGTCTCACAAGTGAAATTTCTTTTTTGATGAGACAATAAATATGAAAGAGTCAGAAAAATCTCTGCCAAAGTAGAGTCTTTCCACATGATGAAGTGTAAGGCAGTTCTTTAGGACAAGGAGCCTTTAAAGTGATGAGTGTCAGGCAGTGGGATGGGATGGGATGGGATGGATGGGATGGGATGGGATGGGATGGGATGGGATGGGATGGGATGGGATGAGATGGGATGGATGGGATGGG
>NW_026654149.1:0-9687 GCF_009828535.3 Hylobates moloch
CTCACCGTGAGTGAGAGAGTGGGAGAGGTGGGTGTGGAGGCCTGGGGATGAGATCTGTGGCCAGAGGAGAAAGGGGCACCAGTGAGGCCGAGTGGGGCTGGTGGATCCCAGGAGCTGTTGCAGGAGAGGGAGCCTGTGGGGTATAGAGAGTGTGGTGATCCAGGGCCAGCGTGATGCAGATCGTGGGTTTGCCGTCCTGCAGGGACCGGGCCCCCAAGGATGCACAGCACTGGAATTGAGGAGCCCGGGGCCTCCGGGGAATGAACTGGTGCTTGGGGGCTCCAGAGTGGAGAATCATTAGGACATGGAGTTTGGGCCAGTGTGGGGTCTCTACTCAGCCTGACACCTTTCACATCTATGTCACCTTTGAACCTCAGAAAGCCATCCCCTGAGAAAGGTGGAGGTGAGATGACCCCACAGATGACAGAGGCCCGGGGGCTCTAATGGAGGATTCTGAGAACATGGGTGGAAGGGTGGGCTCAGGAGCTGGAGGGCAGCCAGGGGCAGGCTGAGGAGCAGCGATGGCAGGAGTGAGGTGCTGGGAAGTTCTGCTCACCTTTGCATCTTATGGCCCTTCAGACCCCGAATTCCATCTGCACCCTGAAATTAGAGGATGACAGAGTGGCCAGGGAATGGAGGTGGGTTGGAAGGAGCGAGCTCCTGAGACCCCATCTCACTCCCTTCAACAAAGTCCTTTATCCCCAGCCTGGTGGTCAGTTACCTTGACACCTGGAGGTCCTGGGTATCCTAGAGGGCCCTGAGGTCCAGATGGACCCTGGAAGAAAAAGGCATTTGTTAAGGGTCCCAGGGTGTCACTGAGGGGGGCTTTGGGTGGGAGAAATAAACGTCACAGTGCTGGAGTCTGGGTAGGGCTCCAGGGCACAGGAGTTTCACACCACGTGGACCCTCACTTACTCCTCCAGCATTTACTGAACACCTTCTGTGTGCTGGTGGGTCCTCAGCGCTGAGGCCCACCCATGGTCTGCGGTGACCGTGCTATGACCAGCAGGGATGGCTCCTCCCTGGCATTCCACTGCCTGGGTGCTGGGGCTCCCCAAGCATGCACCATCCTGGGATCCCCCCCCAGACCAGTTATGCACCATACTGGGGGTGGAGGTGGGCAGCCGTGCAGATGGGATCAGGGTCCCTGTGCTCTGCCCAAGGTTAGTGGGACAGACAAGGGTGGCCATAGTTGCTAATCAGGGATTCCGAGGGGAGAGCCTGGGCAGTGTCAGATGGTGACAGCCTGGGACAGCTTCTTGTGTGCAGGGTGACAGCAGCCCCTGGGGAATGCTGGGTGGGGAAGGGTGGGGGCTGGCTCATCCTCTGTCCCAGCCTGGGGTGGGGGGACTGCAGCCCCTGTCTATTCCCTGGTGCTGACCACCCCCAGAGAGTCCCCCCACATCTGCAGCCCCTGTAACTGATCCCCAGTAGGGGCCCAGTCGGCCTCGACTCTGTCTCTTGGCTCCTGAGCCTCTGGTGTAGCTGTTGCCAGGGATGCCATGTCTGTCCTTGGGGCCAACAGAACCAGGCCCAGGAGTGTCCCCACCCCACATCCCCCCAGAGCAGGTGTGCCCCTGCACAGCCCAGCCCAGCCTGTCAAGAATGGGTCCCAGTGAACAGGGGCCTCTCACCCTCATCTGCCCAGCCTTGGGGAGCCTGGGCTGGGGTGGGTGTTGGGGTCCTTAGGCCTGTGGGCAGCAGACACCAAGTCCCCAGTGACCAGATTGTGGCCAGGTTGGCTGAGTGCTCACTGCAGCCTGGGCCGAGAATGGCCCTGTCTCACTGCCATACTCACCAGACCCTGTGAGGCCGGTGGGGGGAACCTGGACAGTGCGTCTTGTCCAAGGTCCCAGGAAGGGGAGGTGGTTGATGTCCTTGAAGGAGCATAGAACATCCTCACTCTGGCCACCAGGATGGGAGCAGGGAAGCCCCCGTGTCCACAGTGCACGGCCGGGCACATGGTACTCCCTGCCCTTCCACCTGCCCCGTCATCCAGGCTTGGCCAGGGGCCTGCCCAGTGCTACTCCCCTCCCTCAAGTCCCCGACACCTGCACTGTCCTCACTGACCTGTGAGCCTGTGCCCATTCTCCACTGTGTTCCCCAGCCATGGCCATGAGAGGGACATCTGAACCACGGCAACCATTGGTGAATTTTTGTCAGCCGGGCAGCAGCTGTACCCCCAGGCCAGCTCCCAGTCACCCACCCTGCAGTTGGGGTGCTCCCGATGGGTGTCCAGCCCTGCCTGGGCCAACTCCATGCAGTGGGGTTTTCCAATTCCCTGGCCATCTGTGGCCACAGCAGAGGGCACCTGCGACTTTAAACTGGGGACCCACCTTGGGGACCCCCTTTCCCAGGTTCTAGGCACAATGCTGTCCCTCCTGCCTCCTCCTGGCTTCTGGGCCTTGGCACCCACGTCCCCCCACCCTATGCTCCCTGCCGAACCCATTGCCACCCCAGCGCTGCCACCTTCAGCCCACACACCTTCCTCTGGCTCTGAAACCCTCCCCTGCCAGCACCAGGCCCCATGCTAGGGCCTAGCACACCCTCTGCAAGGACGGGGAGCAGATCCCTCCTTGACTGGTCCGAGGCACAGGAGAACCCACATCAGAGACTCCCCAAGGAAGTTGCCTGAGCCTCCACTGCATAGAGGAGGAATGTGCCCCCTGGGTCTGCCAGGCCTTGATGTGAGTCAAGCTGGGCTGCCCCGGGCAGCTGCTGCTCCAAAGTCACATCTGCTCAGAGCCTCTGAGTGTGATTTTATGTGAAGATGGTGTCTCCATATCAGGGGATGCAATGGAGCTGCCCCTTTGGCCCTGCAGCAGCCTGCCCATGAGAACCCTGACTGCCTTGAGCCTCAGGCCTCGCTCACCAAGGGTCACCATGCAGAAGGACCCGGGGGCCGCTGAGCACCAGGGATGGGATCCTGGCTCCTCAGGCCCAGTGCCACTGTGGAAGCTTCTGAACGCCCGAGTCCAGGGCTGGATGCAAGAGCTTAGTGTGCAATACAGACATTCAGGAAGCGTCACAAGTGTGGGCCCCATCCACACTCAGCCCTTCCCGCATCCTGCAGACAGTGGGACCCAAGCCTCCACACTAGCAGCAGCATAAATTCCCAGCCCTTGGGACACCCGCTCTGTGCCCCTGCGGCACTGCCCTGTCCCTCAGCGCCCAGACGTAGGTTCTTAGGCCAAGAGACACGAGAACCACATCAGCCCCCAGCCCCGCCTCCTCTGCCCAGCCATACTCGAGCTGGCCCACTGGCCCACTGTAATTGCAGGCTACAGCCTCATCTGCTGCTTGGCCCCCGCCTCCCTTCCTCCCACATGTGTGCTTGCAGCTGTAGCCCCGGCTCAGGAGGCAATTGCTTTGCACAGGCCCTGGAACAGCTGGGAGTGAGTGCAGCTGCAGGGTGGGGCTGGGCTCCTCTTCCACCCGGGATGGGGTCTTGGCTGCGAGCATGGTTTCTAAAGGGGGCAGGGCAGGACCCAGCTAGGTAACCTGCAGCCCTGAGCTCAGGGACCTGTCCCCACCCAGTGAAGGGCCCTGGGTCATGGGGCCTGTGTCACCACCACAGGTGGGGTTCCCACACTGCTGTAGTTTTCCCTGAGGGCCACTGATGGAGAAGGGAGATGAGTGAGGAACGTGTCGCAACAGCCTGGCCAGGTGGCTCTCATGGGTGCTGTCAAAGGAGAGCCCTGGCCCTGCAGGCTCAGGGAGCAAGCGGCATTTCAACTGCCCTCAAAGAACGGGCAGATGCAGGTGGTGGGAAGAAAAGATGGTGCCCCCAGCATGAGGGAAAATTCCTTGTCCAGTCTCACCAGATCAGACGCTCCCAGTGGAGCAGCAAGGACTGAAATTTAAGGTGAGACCAGCTCATGGAAAAATTTTTAAATGACAGGCTAGGGAGTTTGGATTCGACTTTTTTGAGCAGAGGTTGAAAACTGTGGCTTATATCCTGATTGGCCAGCATGGTGTTTTTGTCTGTGGATGAGCTTCTCTGTGCTGGGCGGGGGGGGGGGGTATGGAATGTGCACCCTTCTGTGATTCTGGAGGCCACTGCTGCCTGTGGCTCACCCCTGATTCCTGCCGTTAGGTCATCTTTTCATATCTGGGGATGGATTCGTTTAGAAGGTTTTGGAGAAGAATCTGTAGAATTTGGAATTAGAGAAGTGCAAGGGATCAAAAATCAGGTTTGAGCCAGGAGTGGGTACCCCAGGAAAGGGTGAGAGAGGGTTCTGGAGTGGAAGACACCTCACAGTTGCCAGCAGATGGCTGCTAGAGTGGAGCCGGGTTTCAGGGTTGGAGTTGGAAATCAGGGAGCTGCCAACAGGGAAGAGGTAATTATCATGGGAGACAATGGAGCCGGGATGAGGAATGTGCAGGGAAAGGAGGGCAGAGGGCCTGGAACCTTCATGCAAACCCGCGTTACAGACCCAGGAAGAGGAGGTGGTTAGGAAGCAGGAGAGGTGGCTGCCTTGGGGCGCTGGAAAACAACCACTAAGCAAGTCCCAGGGGAGTTCACTGGGGAGGCTGGGCCCTATGCCAGCAGCCACGTGTCAGACATAGGGCAGGGGAGCAGCTGAAAGTCTTCTTTGCAGTTCTGAGAAGTGCCCCAAGCCTGTTTTCACAGCGAGAGGCCCTGCACACCCCTTTCTCCCACTGCCAGGCATGCAGTGAACCCTCTCCTGCTCGGGAGGCAGCAGAGCCATCTCCTGCTTCTCAAGATCTCTGTGGGGTGAACTGCCCCTTAGGCTGGGACCCAGGCCTGGCTTTCCCACCCACCCTACAGCCCGGCACAGGTGCTGTGTCTGTCCTGCCTGTTATTTCCAATGTACATATTCATGGATGTTTTCCACCCATTTCCATTTATTTTAAAGGAGTTCCTAATGTGTGAGGCTACTTGACATCGAGGCCGTTCTGGAAGTGCACGATTGCCATTTGGGACCCCTCTGCACGTTGCCTGTGCCTGGGAGCATCTGGACTGTATCAAAATGCTGCTCGGTGTGGCTGCCTGGGTGTTTCCCTGTGCAGCTGTTTTCCTGCACTTTGCTTGGCAGAGAGCTGAGTAGAGGAGTCAGAGAAGCCAGGGTTGAAGCTGCCTCTTCTACTTGCCAGGTGAGACCTCGGACCTCAGTTTCCATATCTATAAAGCTGAGAGAATCTATTTCTGGAAGGATTAGTGATGTTTCTCCAGTAGGTACCTAGTAGGTACTCAACAAATGCTACTGGTGATTTCTGGAGGACGCAGGCTACCATCCCTCTAGCTGCCTGGTGAGGAGGGAGAAGGGGACAGGATGCCAAGCCGAGTCAGCCGTGTTTAGGAGAATGGAGCATTGGGAAGCCAGGCCACTGCCAGGTGTTTGAAAATGTCTCAGGATAGAGAGATTCCCAACGTGGGAGAAAATCCCAAACCAAAAAGACCCAACCAATTGAGAATTGGGTTCAGGACCTGTGTACAAAAGTTTTTAAATGTAGCCAAAGTGGCTGTTGGCAGGGTTTTTATCATGCACCCAACTGAAATGGTTTGTTGAGGGAAAATTTTAGTTTCATCACTGCATCCATTCTGGGTGTGGTATAGGATAAAAAGCAAAACCGTTCAGGAGTAGGAAGATTATGAATTGCCCCCAAATGGTGGTCATAATAGTTTTCTATCATAGAATCTTATTCACTTTAATGTGCCGCTTTTAAGTCTTTTTAGTGGAAAAGATTCATTTCGTGTAAGGTTAGTTGTTGGGGTATTTTTTAATACACTGTCTTAAAAATATCTTGAGGAGAAGCAGTCATAAGGGTTTCCAGCCAAGCCACTCATCTGACAGCTGGATTCACTTCTATCAACACAGGGCAGTGCGTTACTGTTGAGCTTTTATGCGCTAAATACACGTTAGTTCCATATTTTTCTTTAGTTCCTTTTGGCGTGGCTGTAGGGAAAAGGATCAACTTTGTGGGTTTGTTTGTCTGTTTGTTTTTGTGACGGAGTCTCGTTCTGTCGCCCAGGCTGCAGTGCAGTAGCACGATCTCGGCTCACCGCAACCTCCGCATCCCTGGTTCAAGCAAGTCTCCTGCCTCAGCCTCCCAGTAGCTGGGATTTCAGGCGCCCGCCACCACGCCCAGATACTTTTTTTGTATTTTTGGTAGAGACGGGGTTTCCCCATGTTGGCCAAGTTGGTCTCGAACTCCCGACCTCAAGTGATCCACCCACCTCAGCCTCCCAAAGTGCTGTGATTACAGGCGTGAGCCACCATGCCCGGCCTCAACTTTGTGTTTTAACACAAACATCCTTTCTGTATTAATTAGGACTTCATATTGTTTGTGGCTCCTTTGTGAATGATAGGAAACCACTTCCACCTGGGTAAACAGTGGAGGACGTTTCTGCGTTCAGATAACTTAAAGGATGAGAAGCAGAACAGGTTTAGGGTCAGTTTGACCAGTGGTTCCACAGTATCACTGAGACCTCAGTTTCTTTGAATTTTGTGATTCTGCTTGCCTCAGTGTTGACTTCATCCTGAGTCTGGCTTCCTGGACATGGGCATATGGCTGCAGTAGGTTCAGTCTCACATGCCAAACACTTCCTGTTTCCCATTGTAAAACCCCCTTTCCCATACCCCTCCCCTTAAGTCCCATTGGCCCAAACTGAGCCCCATGTTCAAAGCTAAACCAATCCCTTTGTCCAGGACTTTGCCAACTTTTCATCAGGTTAAGCCTGGATCATTTGAACCAGTGACTATGGGCAGGGGAGACAAATTGAACCCATCAGGGTCCACACCTGGAGCTGAGGTCAGGTTTGCTCCATACCACCCCCATGCCCCACATTGTAAGGTGACAGCAGAGTGGTCAGGGCTGGAAAGGAAAGGGTCAACCACGGCATCCACTATAGCCTTGAAGCAGGATTCTGGGCAGCTGTCATTGGGAGTTTGCATATATGGGAGGAGTTAGAGATGAAGGGAGTTCTCCTGGGGAAGCCTTCCTGCTGTGATTGTCAGTGTTGGCCCCATGCTGGTGGACAGCATCCAACTGTCAGCATCACACATGGTCCCTCATTGCCGTCCTAATCTCTGGGGGGTCTCCTTTAACACTCCGCGTTAGAGAATATGGATCCTTTTTTTTCCTTAGAAACCGTATTTTTTTTTCATCACTGACAATTGCAAACATACAAAGAAGAAAAGAGAAGGAACAACATTCCCGTACATACTCACAAATGGGTGTTTTAAAAAGTAGTGATTCTGAACCTTTGGGGTCAGGTCACAGATCCTTTGGGAAACCTAAGGAAAGCCATGGGCTATGTCTCTAGAAAAACATGCATGCAGGTGCCTTCCTGTGTGATTTCAGAAAGCCAAGCTGCAGAGCGCATGTTGTACCCAGTGGGGGACTTGGAGGTGGTTGTCATTTTTGTTTTCTTTGTAGGCAGTGAGGCAAGTCCAGGAACTGGATTGCATTCACAAAGGAGGAGGGCTGAGGAGGGTACAAGTCCAGTTATTATAATGAAGTAATTGTTAATCTGATCACTGACAGTGACTGTTTAACTCTGCCAGTAGTGTTCAGAAGTGGCTCCCTGAGGATGGTGGTGTGTCCACCTTCTTTCTCAGCACAGGCCTTGGCACAATTTTTTTTTTAACTTTCTTGTTGCCACAAGCATATATCGAGTTCTTTGTGTTTATGTTCCAGGATCGTGGTGGTCTTGGCTTGCTAAGGTGTTAGAGGGTCCCTTCATGTTTCCGGTCACGAGTTCTCTGAATCCACTTTAATCGTATTTTGCTTTGCAATCAGGATTTGGATAATGAGCCAGCATTGACCCCTTTTCTCTGTAGCATGAAAGTGCTGAGGTCTTAGTGCCCTGTTGTTTTCCTGGATCCCCTTCTTTGTCTTTGTCTGTCTGTTTGTTTGTCTCTGTGTCTTTCTGTCTCTCTCTCTCATGCCTCTCAGTTCAAGGCATGTTACCATCTTGGCTCCACACAAAGCCACTTTCTTTCCCCCTCCCTCCCTCTCTTTCTCTCTTCCTCCTTCCTCTGTATCTGTTCCCCTCACCCTTTCTAATGTGTATCTGTATATGCTCTATCTGTTTGTTTTTTTGTAAGATATAATTTCAAGTGACAAAAAGGTAATGCTCAAGTCTCATCTGTATCACATAACGGAGGGAAGGTGCCTTCCTGGAATAACATCCTATACCTACACAACTCTGCATGCCTTCCTTGACCTGGGTTCATATTAAAAGAAATGACAACAGTTTTCTTAAAAATGACTTTAGCCAGTCAAGCAGGATTCTGTTCTGAAGGACCTTCCTCTAAAGAAAGACCTGAAGTCTGTGGAGTGGCCTGGTAAGAATTTTCTGTGTCTTCAGTACAGACAAATGCACTGTCTAGTGGGGAATTTAGTGAGATAAATAGCAAAGTTAAGAATAATGGCACAGAGTAGGAAGGACTGAAGCAGAAGCTATTAGGCAGTGGAATCCATGAATAAATAGGAACCATCCCATGAAGGGTGAGCAAGTAGTTGAAGGAAGTTAGCATGAGTAGAAGAAAAGGAGAATAAGAGTAAGATGGAGCCGGGCAGCTCCCATTTATTCTTCTCAGTGAAGGAATACTGCCAAGGGCAGCTGCCTGTTAAGTGTTGCTGTCCTTGTGACCTCATAAAGGTTGTTAAATCCTCCTGTGGTAAATAAGGAAGGTGTTCACATGAAGAGGAACAGAGAAACAAGAATCATGGTAAGTGCACTCTTGTCATTGGAAGCCATTGTGGCCTGAATGATTTCCCAAGTCTCCTTAGGATGACTCTTCTCTAAGTAGCAGGCATGTGTCCTTACATCAATACAGACTCCAATAACAGTGCAAGAGGATTCACAAAAAATTAAATTGATGATTACTCAGAAAATGGAAACTTGACAAGAAGTGTGTAACATGTTCCTGAAGTACAAGAAGCTTCTAATACTGAGCAAGAAAATGACACATGTCAGCTGTAAGGATGCCACAACAAAATGCGTGCTTACCAATGAGTAATTTCACTCTCAGGTACCATTTGACAATAGTCAGAGACATTTTTGGTGGTCGCAAAAGGGTGCTGCTACTGGTGGACTGGTGTGTAGTGAATGGAGGCCAGAGGTGCTACCACAATTCTGCAATGCACTGGACAGCTCCCTAGTGACAGAATCAGCCCCAACATCAAGAGTGCCAAGGTTGAGAAACACTTACCTAAACCAAGACACGTTGGTTCAAAACAAATTAACCTTTCTTAGTTCTAATTCTCACATATTTCAAATCAATTCTTAGCCCTTAAACTATATGCTTCTACTATGAATATCACTAGTCATTATAATTGAAAACATCTGAAATTAAGTACATAAACTTCTACAATTTAAATGTATTATTTTGTTTTGAAAAATTCCACTCCTTATACAAGAAAAGGAATATTTTGAAAGGTTCTCTGAATTGTATTATTGCAGTGTTGCTGATGTAAGTAAAAGGAATAGGCAGAAATAGATATTTTCAGACAATAGGGAAATAATGAAAGTGATGAAATTGCAGAGTCAAATCTGTTACCTTTATAAAGCAAAATGTCCAAAGCCCATTGTCCTGTAGCCCTAGTCCATCTAAACGTGCATATTTTGGCCTTCCGCAGACTTAATATATTTATTCGATAGCTGACTGTAGGCATGTAAGTGCTCAATAATGTAGCCATGTGAGAGTTATACAT
>NW_026654150.1:0-9684 GCF_009828535.3 Hylobates moloch
GAGTGGTGAGAGAGGGCATCCCTGTCTTGTGCCAGTTTTCAAAGGGAATGCTTCCAGTTTTTGTCCATTCAGTATGATATTGGCTGTGGGTTTGTCATAGATAGCTCTTAGTATTTTGAGATACGTCCCATCAATACCTGATTTATTGAGAGTTTTTAGCATGAAGTGTTGTTGAATTTTGTCAAAGGCCTTTTCTGCATCTATTGAGATAATCATGTGGTTTTTGTCTTTGGTTCTGTTTATATGCTGGATTACATTTATTGTTTTTCGTATGCTGAACCAGCCTTGCATCCCAGGGATGAAGCCCACTTGATCATGGTGGATAAGCTTTTTGATGTGTTGCTGGATTCGGTTTGCCAGTATTTTATTGAGGATTTTTGCATCAATGTTCATCAAGGATATTGGTCTAAATTATCTTTTTTTGTTGGGTCTCTGCCAGGCTTTGGTATCACGATGATGCTGGCCTCATAAAATGAGTTAGGGAGGATTCCCTCTTTTTCTAGTGATTGGAATAGTTTCAGAAGGAATGGGACCAGCTCCTCCTTGTACCTCTGGTAGAATTCGGCTGAGAATCCATCTGGTCCTGGACTTTTTTGGTTGGTAAGCTGTTAATTATTGCCTCAATTTCAGAGCCTGTTAATGGTCTATTCGGAGATTCAACTTCTTCCTGGTTTAGTCTTGGGAGGGTGTATGTGTCCAGGAATTTATCCATTTCTTCTAGATTTTCTAGTTTATTTGCATAGAGGTGTTTATAGTATTCTCTGATGGTAGTTTGTATTTCTGTGGGATTGGTGGTGATATCCCCTTTGTCATTTTTTATTGTGTCTATTTGATTCTTCTCTCTTTTCTTCTTTATTAGTCTTGCTAGCGGTCTATCAATTTTGTTGGTCGTTTCAAAAAACCAGCTCCTGGATTCATTGATTTTTTGAAGGGTTTTTTGTGTCTCCATTTCCTTCAGTTCTGCTCTGATCTTAGTTATTTCTTGCCTTCTGCTGGCTTTTGAATGTGTTTGCTCTTGTTTCTCTAGTTCTTTTAATTGTAATGTTAGGGTGTCAGTTTTAGATCTTTCCTGCTTTCTCTTGTGGGCATTTAGTGCTATAAATTTCCCTCTACACACTGCTTTGAATGTGTCCCAGAGATTCTGGTATGTTGTGTCTTTGTTCTCATTGGTTTCAAAGAACATCTTTATTTCTGCCTTCATTTCGTTATGTACCCAGTAGTCATTCAGGAGCAGGTTGTTGAGTTTCCATATAGTTGAGCATTTTGAGTGAGTTTCTTAATCCTGAGTTCTAGTTTGATTGCACTGTGGTCTGAGAGATAGTTTGTTACAATTTCTGTTCTTTTACATTTGTTGAGGAGAGCTTTACTTCCAACTATGTGGTCAATTTTGGAATAGGTGTGGTGTGGTGCTGAAAAGAATGTATATTCTGTTGATTTGGGGTGGAGAGTTCTGTAGATGTCTATTAGATCCGCTTGGTGCAGAGCTGACTTCAATTCCTGGATATCCTTGTTAACTTTCTGTCTCATTGATCTGTCTAATGTTGACAGTGGGGTGTTAAAGTCTCCCATTATTGTTGTGTGGGAGTCTAAGTCACTTTGTAGATCACTAAGGACTTGCTTTATGAATCTGGGTGCTCCTGTATTGGGTGCATATGTATTTGGGATAGTTAGTTCTTCTTGTTGAATTGATCCCTTTACCATTATGTAATGGCCTTCTTTGTCTCTTTTGATCTTTGTTGGTGTAACGTCTGTTTTATCTGAGACCAGGATTGCAACTCCTGCCTTTTTTTGTTTTCCATTTGCTTGGTAGATCTTCCTCCATCCCTTTATTTTGAGCCTATGTGTGTCTCTGCATGTGAGATGGGTTTCCTGAATACAGCACACTGATGGGTCTCGACTCTTTATCCAATTTGCCAGTCTGTGCCTTTTAATTGGAGCATTTAGCCCATTTACATTTAAGGTTAGTATTTTTATGTGTGAATTTGATCCTGTCATTATGATGTTAGCTGATTATTTTGCTCTTTGGTTGAGGCAGTTTCTTCCTAGCCTCGATGGTCTTTACAATTTGGCATGTTTTTGCAGTGGCTGGTACCGCTTGTTCCTTTCCATGTTTAGTGTTTCCTTCAGGAGCTGTTTTAGGGCAGGCCTGGTGGTGACAAAATCTCTCAGCATTTGCTTGTCTGTAAAGGATTTTATTTATCCTTCACTTATGAAGCTTAGTTTGTCTGGATATGAAATTCTGGGTTGAAAATTCTTTTCTTTAAGAATGTCGAATATTGGCCCCCACTCTCTTCTGGCTTGTAGAGTTTCTGCTGAGAGATCAGCTGTTATTCTGATGGGCTTCCCTTTGTGGGTAACCTGACCTTTCTCTCTGGCTGCCCTTAACATTTTTTTCCTTCATTTCAACTTTGGTGAATCTGACAATTATGTGTCTTGGAGTTTCTCTTCTCGAGGAGTATCTCTGTGGCGTTCTCTGTATTTCCTGAATGTGAATGTTGGCCTGCCTTGCTAGATTGGGGAAGTTCTCCTGGATAATATGCTGCAGAGTGTTTTCCAACTTGGTTCCATTCTCCCCATCACTTTCAGGTACACCAATTAGATGCAGATTTGGTCTTTTCGCATAGTCCCATATTTCTTAGATGCTTTGTTCGTTTCTTTTTATTCTGTTTTCTCTAAACTTCTCTTCATGCTTAATTTCATTCATTTCATCTTCCATCGCTGATACCGTTTCTTCCAGTTGATCACATCGGTTACTGAGGCTTGTGCATTCGTCACGTAGTTCTCGTGCCATGGTTTGCAGCTCCATCAGGTCCTTTAAGGACTTCTCTGCATTGGTTATTCTAGTTGTCCATTCATCTAATTTTTTTTTCAAAGTTTTTAACTTCTTTGCCATTGGTTCGAACTTCCTCCTTTAGGTCGGATTAGTTTGATCTTCTGAAGCCTTCTTCTCTCAACTCATCAAAGTCATTCTCTCTCCAGGTTTGTTCCATTGCTGGTGAGGAGCTCCGTTCCTTTGGAGGAGGAGAGGCGCTCTGATTTTTAGAGTTTCTGTTTTTTCCCCATCTTTGTGGTTTTATCTACCTTTGGTCTTTGATGATGGTGATGTACAGATGGGTTTTTGGTGTCGATTTCCTTTCTGTTTGTTAGTTTTCCTTCTAACAGTCAGGACTCTTAGCTGCAGGTCTGTTGGAGTTTACTGGAGGTCCACTCCAGACACTGTTTGCCTGGGTATCAGCAGCGGTAGCTGCAGAACAGCGGATATTGGTGAACCGCAGTTGCTACTCCCAGATTGTTCCTCTGGAAGTTTTGTCTCAGAGGAGTACCTGGCCAGCCCTGTGAGGTGTCAGTCCGCCCCTACTGGGGAGTTCCTCTCATTTAGGCTACTTGGGGGTTAGGGACCCCCTTGAGGAGGCAGTCTGCCCGTTCTCAGATCTCAAGCTGCATGCTGGGAGAACCACTACTCTCTTCAAAGCTGTCAGACAGGGACATTTAAGTCTGCAGAGGTTATTGCTATCTTTTGTTTGTGCCCTACCTCTAGAGGTGGATCTTACAGAGGCAGGCAGGCCTTCTTGAGCTGTGGTGGCCTCTACCCAGTTCGAGCTTTCCAGCCACTTCGTTTACCTGCTCTAGCCTTAACAATGGTGGGCGCCCCTCCCCCAGGCTCGCTGCCGCCTTGCATTTTAATCTCAGACTGCTGTGCTAGCAATGAGCAAGGCTCTGTGGGCATAGGACCCTCCGAACCAGGTGCGGGATATAATCTCCTGGTGTGCCCTTTGTTAAGCCCATTGCAAAAGTGCAGTATTAGGGTGGGAATGACCCGATTTTCCAGGTGCCGTCTGTCACTCCTTTCTTTGACTAGGAAAGTGAATTCCCTGAACCCTTGTGCTTCCAGGTGAGGTGATGCCTTGCCCAGCTTCGGCTCACGCATGGTGCGCTGCACCCACTGTCCTGCACTGACTCTCTGGCACTCCCCCATGAGATGAACCTGGTACCTCAGTTGGAAATGCAGAAATCACCCATATTCTGCATCTCTCACGCTGGGAGCTGCAGACTGGAGCCGTTCCTGTTTGGCCATCTTGGCTCCACCATCCCCAATTTAACTTTTATTTAAAGTTTAGGGGTACATGTGCAGGTTTGTTATGTAGGTAAACATATACCATATACCTAAGTGTCATGGGGGTTTGTGATACAGGTTATTTCATCACCCAGGTATTAAGCCTAGTACTCATTAGTGATTTTTCCTGATCCTCTCCTTTCTGCCATCCTCCACGCTCTGATAAGCCCCAGTGTGTGTTGTTCTCCTCTATGTATCCATGTGTTCTTATCATTTAGCTCCCACGTGTAAGAGGAACATACAGTATGTGGTTTTCTGATCCTCTGTTAGTTTGCTAAGGATAATTATCTCCAGCTCCATACACATTCCTTCAAAATACATTGATGTTGTTATTTTTTATTTTGGTTTTTTTTTTTTAATGGCTACATATATACTGGCTGACTTCTACTCATCTTTTGTTTTGAAAAGTCACTTCTTCAACTCAGAGGACTCTGTTATGTGGTCTACATTCTGCAAATTTCTTTTACCTTATTTACCACAGAAACAAATATGGAACCTAATCAACAATTGTAGATGTTCACAAATCAGAGGTCCTTTATTGTTTCACTTTTCCTTGATAGTCAAATAAAACATTCATGGGCTTTGATTCCAAGAACTATGTTAAGTACAGTGGTCCCCACTCCCACCCCTAAATCTGAGAAAATAATAATCAATTCTTTTCCTCCTGGTTGCATCTTTTCCCAATATTCTCTTTTGTTTAAATTATTGATCTATCTGGACTATTTTTTAACCTCTTATGTATAGGTTCCCTTACATTAGTGTCCTTAAGTTCCATTAAAGTCCTGACATGGACTGCTTCTCTCTTGCTATAATTTTCCTCAGTCTTCTTTCTATTAGGACCTTTCTTCACTTTTCTACATTCACCCCTTGAATACCTCACATTCACTTCAAAGTTGCTACTTGAAAACACATTGTAGCAAGTAGTAGTGGTTTCTACACAGTTTTCAGCTTCCTGGAAATAAATGCTTTCTGTTTTGGGATCAGCAATGCACTTGCCACAGGTGATGAATCATGTCTGGTCTAAAACTTCACTAGTCATGAAAACCTCATTTCTACTTTCCAGGTTTTTGTCTTCAGGTGGGTATCTGAGTCAGTTATGGACAAAGAGACATAATAGGAAGTCAGCCAAGGGATTCCAAGAAATATTTTCCTCTCGATACATAGATAAAAACTGCTTTTTTTGCCTCATTCTCTCCCTTATGATTTGGGTTTTGTCTATGAAGAGAGTATAATTGGACCTAGAGCACCAATCTCAAGACTGAAAGACTACATGTATTGAAGTAAACAATAAGCTGAAAAGAAAGCCAGTCCAACTTTTAGCTACTAGACTTTATGCCAGTTAAATAACAATAAATGTCTGTCTCTCTATATACATATATTTTGAGACAAAATCTTGCTCTGTTGCCCAGGCTGGAGTGCAAAGGCACGATCTCGGCTCACTGCAACCCCTGCCTCCCGGGTTCAAGCAATTCTCCTGCCTCAGCCTTCTGAGTAGCTGGGATTACAGGCGCCTGCCACCATGCCCAGCTAATTTTTGTATTTTTAGTAGAGACGGGGTTTCACCGTGTTGGCCAGGCTGGTCTCAAACTCCTGACCCCAGGTGATCCACTTGCCTTGGCCTCCAAAAGTGCTGGGATAACAGGAGCGAGCCACTGGGCCTGGCCATCTCTATTTTTTAATACCTCTTTACAGGATATTCTGTTACATAGTAATCAACACAGCCAGAATTCCTGCTTATTTTCTTGAACAGAGCAACTTAACTTTTGTTTTTAGTTGTCTGACTTAGATCATGCACAGGTCATCTCATTAAGCAACAGAATAAGTCACTTTGAGAAAATCATAAGTGCACTTCTCTGACAATTTTAATGTACAGTAGTCATTTTATCTCTCTGTACATAATATTCCTTTCTATCATATACTTGTTTGTTCAGTATTTATCATATAGGTTTTTAAATTTGATGAAAGCAGGGATTGTTCCTCTTATTCATGGTTGCGTTTGCAGGGCTTTGCATAGCACCAGCTTCTAAAAGGGCCTCAATAAGCATGTATGGAATAAACAGCTGAAAGAATGAATATTTAATCTAGTGTTTTTTTGTTTGTTTGGTTGTTTTTTGACACGAAGTCTTGTTCTGTCACTAGGCTGGAGTGCAGTGGCACAATCTCGGCTCACTGCAACCTGCGCCTCCGGGTTTAAGTGATTCTGCCTCAGCCTCTGGAGTAGCTGAAACTACAGGCACAAGCCACTATGCCCGGCTAATTTTTGTATTTTTAGTAGAGATAGGGTTTCACCATGTTGGCCAGGCTGGTCTCCATCTCTTGACCTAGTGATCTGCCCGCCTTGGCCTCCCAAAGGGCTGTGATTACAGGCATGAGCCACAGCACCTGGCTTAATCTAGTGTTTTAATGAGTTGCAGTGGAGAAGTCAACACTTAGTAGATTGGCTTCTTATAAGGATTGCCATTTTAACAGTCTTGAATGTTCAGAATAGTTCATAACCCAGAGGAAATGGGGAAAATTAGGCCTTCAGAGATAGCATGTTCCCTGTTCCTGAACCATCAATTGTGAAGAAATTTAAAATGAGTGCCTGGAATACATGATTGTTTAAGTCCTCTCTATTTTTATTTTATTTTATTTTATATTTTATTTTTATTTTATTTATTTTGAGATGGAGTCTCGCTCTGTTGCCCAGGCTGGAGTACAGTGGCATGATCTCAGCACACTGCAAGCTCCACCTCGGCCTCCATGGCTCACACCATTCTCCTGCCTCAGCCTCCCGAGTAGCTGGGATTACAGGTACCCACCACCACGCCCAGCTAATTTTTGTATTTTTAGTAGAGACGGGGTTTCGTCACATTGGCCAGGCTGGTTTCAAACTCCTGGCCCCACTCGGCCTTCCAAAGTGCTGAGATTACAAGGGTGAGCCACTGCACCAGGCAACGTCCTCTCTATTTTAATATATTTCAATCAAGAAAGCCTCATATATCTAAAGATAATATGTATTAATAAAAGCCCTCTAAGTATGAATCTGGTAAATGTGGAGCCCAAAATTGCATAAGAAATAATGGAAAAGGTTTAAATGGTGGAAAATGAGACAACATGAAAATAATTTGTTTAACCTTACGTTGTACAAAACTTAGGGTATAATTGCAATGTTTGAAAGGTACAAAATAGAATGCTCGCTCTAAACATATGACATCTGTCACTTCAATTGTATATAGTGATGTTAAAGAGGGTCATTCTCATAAGACTATACAAGGATGTTATTGATTTTCCCTGAAGTCTTTTAGAATCATCAATTAATGTAACAATTATATTTTTAAGCACCTTGTGCAGAGGAGAGGGATAGGCATGTCAGGAGAGGTTTGAGGTGGGATTAATTTTGTAGGTAGTCAGTTTACTAGTGAATATTTTATTGTATGGAAAATTTTACTTCTCTACACAGAATCATAAATACAATGACTTGGATAATACATACCAGAATAATGAGACTGCCTTGTACTTTATTGAGTTTGGGATTAATAATTAATATTATGGGTAGATAGTTTTCCAAATTCATGATTAAATTTTCTCTGATAACAAAAGCCATTTTTCAACTTTTCTTTCTTTTAAGAAGCATACCCTTGATTAATGTTTCAGTATATCACACAGGGTCATTAACACCAGTGTACCAGAGGAAGATGAAGAGAAAATATTTCTGCATAGAGAAATGGTATATGACCTCAAGTATTAAAAATGAATTCTAGTATCTTAGATATCAATCTTGTAAGTGAAAATCGTCTTTTTAATCTGCAAGAGAGAACTAGTGTGCTATTTTAAGATATACCCCTTTAAGACAGTTTTAGGGAGTATATAGGACAGGGGTAAAGAAGAGTCTTGGGAGTCAGCATTCTTATATCAGTGGAGTTTGTTAATCCTGGGCAAAGAGGGAAATTATTAATAGGTAGTACTTCACTTCTAAATTCTTTTTTTAATTTTTATTTATCATACTTTAAGTTCTAGGGTACATGTGCACAATGTGCAGGTTTGTTACATATGTATACATGCACCATGTTGGTGTGCTGCACCCATTAACTCATCATTTACATTAGGTATACCTCCTAACAATGTCCCTCTTCCCTCCACCCAACCCCATGACAGGCCCCGGTGTGTGATGTTCCCCTTCCTGTGTCCAAGTGTTCTCATTGTTTAATTCCCACCTATGAGTGAGAACATGCAGTGTTTGTTTTTTTATCCTTGCGATAGTTTGCTGAGAATGATGGTTTCCAGCTTCATCCATGTCCCTACAAAGGACATGAACTCATCCATTTTTATGGCTGCATAGTATTCCATGGTGTATATTTGCCACATTTTCTTAATCCAGTCTATCATTGTTGGACATTTGGGTTGGTTCCAAGTCTTTGCTATTGTGAATAGTGCCACAATAAACATACATGTGCATGTGTCTTTATAGTAGCCTGATTTATAATATTTTGGGCATATACCCAGTAATGGGATTGCTGGGTCAAATGGTATTTCTAGTTCTAGATCCCTGAGGAATCACCACACTGTCTTCCACAACGGTTGAACTAGTTTCCAGTCCCACCAACGTGTAAAAGTGTTCCTATTTCTCCACATCCTCTCCAGCACCTGTTGTTTCCTGACTTTTTAATGATGGCCATTCTAACTGGTGTGAGATGGTATCTCATTGTGGTTTTGATTTGCATTTCTCTGATGGCCAGTGATGATGAGCATTTTTTCATGTGTCTTTTGGCTGCATAAATGTCTTCTTTTGAGAAGTGTCTGTTCATATCCTTCACCCACATTTGATGGGGTTGTTTTTTTCTTGTAAATTTGTTTGTGTTCATTGTAGATTCTGGATATTAGCCCTTTGTGAGATGAGTAGATTGCAAAAATTTTCTCCCATTCTGTAGGTTGCCTGTTCATTCTGATGGTAGTTTCTTTTGCTGTGCAGAAGCTCTTTAGTTTCATTGGATCCCATTTGCCAATTTTGGCTTTTGTTGCCATTGCTTTTGGTGTTTTAGACATGAGGTCCTTGCCCATGCTTATGTCCTGAATGGTATTGCCTAGGTTTTCTTCTAGGGTTTTTATGGTTTTAGCTCTAACATTTAAGTCTTTAATCCATCTTGAATTAATTTTTGTATAAGGTTTAAGGAAGGGATCCAGTTTCCGCTTTCTACATAGGCTAGCCAGTTTTCCCAGCACCGTTTTTTAAATAGAGAATCATTTCCCCATTGCTTGTTTTTGTCAGGTTTGTAAAAGATCAGATGGTTGCATATGTGTGGTATTACTTCTGAGGCCTCTGTTCTGTTCCATTGATCTATATCTCTGTTTTAGTACCAGTACCATGCTGTTTTGGTTACTATAGCCTTGTAGTATAGTTTGAAGTCAGGTAGCATAATGCTTTCAGCTTTGTTCTTTTGGCTTAGGATTGTCTTGGCAATGCCAGCCCTTTTTGGTTCCATATGAACTTTAAAGTAGTTTTTTCCAATTCTGTGAAGAAAGTCATTGGTAGCTTGAGGGAGATGGCATTGAATCTATAAATTACCTTGGGCAGTATGGCCATTTTCATG
>NW_026654151.1:0-9680 GCF_009828535.3 Hylobates moloch
TACTCCCTCCTAACACCATCACACATACAGACAACTTTGAATGTCTTACTCTTAAATATGAATGCTAAAATTAATTATGCACTTGAGGAAAGGGGGGAGCAAGAAAGCCAGAATAAGAAATAAATAAGGAAAAGAGAACTGTGAGAGGAGAAACACTGCAAGTAGTAGAAGAAAAACTTAAAATAATAATCATAAATGGCTTTAGAAAAATAATAATTTGAATCGATAAAACCAAAACATAATGCACATAACTAGAACAAAAAAATTAAAGGACTTAACTTTTTAAGATTAAGGTTAAGAACAGCTCTCAGACAGTAGAACAAAAGAACAAAGAAATAGAAAATATGAGAAAATTTTAAAAAATAGAGAATCATCTCAGGCAATCTTATATGCTAACAACAGATGTCATGAAGAGTGAATACAAGAGGAAGAAAATTTTGAAAATATACAAGAATATTTGTATAATTGAAAGATACTAATCTGATCATTTAAACAATATGCTGGTGTCCCAGCTTTAAAAAATGATTAATGACACACACGAGGAAACTTCTGTGTTAAATTTCAGAACATTGTGGTTAAAGTGAAGAAACTAAAAACTTCCATAGGAAAAACATATATTTTCAGACATCCAAGGACTGAAAAAAATTATCCGCCATGAATCCTTTTTACTTAAGGACTGCTTGATAAATAAAAGTGATAAACCAACAGAAAGAAAACTCAGACCCAAGAAACAGACTATGATATGAAAAATTGCAAAGAGAAGTCTAGGTATAATAGCTAATTGCCAGTATTTGAGAGCAATCACTGTAGATAGAGTAGATGGTCCTGGAACAAAGTTTGTTAGAAAAAATAACTTATAATAAGCAGGTTTGCAAATTTTGAAAAATATTTTGCTTGGTATTTGATAAACTTTTTGACTCTTTTTGGGGAAAATAAAATTAATCAAATAAAGAATAAGGAAACTGTGAACAGCAGGATACCACTTGGTTCAGTAATGGAAAATTTTTACATAACTAGAAATAGCTGCCTCGTGTAAGAAGGACAGAATAATAACAAAGCAATGAAATAAATAATTGCCATTATGGGTTACATGGGGTGAAGTTTAAGCCTATGAGTAACATTTTTGTTGATTATAGTTTTAAAAATTGTAAAAAAATGCATATATGCATAGCATACATAATTTTAACAACCGTGAAGTATATAGTTGTAGTGGCATTAAGAACATTCATACTATTGTGCAATCATTACCATCAGCCATCTCCAGAATCTTTATATCTTCCAAAGCTAAAACACCATAACCTTTAAAACATAACTCCCCATTAACTCCTTCCCCTCAGGACCTGACCAATACCGTTCTACTTTCTGACTCTATAGGTTCAAATATGTTAAGTACCGTATATAAGTGAAATCATATGAAGTTTGTATTTTCGTATCTGATTATTTTAGCTAGTGTAATACCTTCAAGCTTAATCCATATTGTAGCATGTGTCAGAATCTCTTTTTGTAAGGCTAAAATTATTATGCCATTGTGTGTATATACCATATTTTCTTTATCTGTTTATCCATTTATGAACACGAGTTGTTTCCATGTTTTGGCTATTATAGATTAATGCTGCTATGAACATGAATGTACAAATATCTGTTGGAGATCATTCTTTTAACTGTTTTGGGTATATACCAATATATGGAATGGCTAGATAATGTTAATTTTATATTTAATTTTTCTGAGAAAACACCGACTATTTTCCTAAATGGCTGTACCATTTTACATTCATACCAACAATACACAAGAGTTACAACCTTGTCTACATCTTGATAAATAACTTGTTATTTTCTGTTTGTTTTGATAATAGCCATCCTAATGGGTAAGGGTTTGTTTCTCACTGTGGCTTAGATTGCATTTACCCAATGATTAGTGATGTGGGCATCTTTTCATGTGCCTGTTATTGGCTATTTGTACATCTTTTTTAGAGAAATATCTACTGAAGTTATTTGCTCAGTTTTTAAAAATGTATTTATTTTTAACTTGACAGAGAAAATTGTATGTATTTATCATGTAAAATACGAAGTTTTTCAGTATACATACATTGTAGAATGGTTAAATGTAGCTAATTAACATATACATTACCTCATATACTTATCATTTTTGTTGTGGGAGCCTTTAATATCCTCTCTTAACATTTTTCAGGAATACAATGGGTCATCATTAGCTAGTCACCATGCTGTACAATAGTTCTCTTGAACTTCTTTCTCCTATTTAACTGTAATTTTGTATCCTATGAAAAACGACTCCTCAACCCCACCCCCTCAACTGCCCCAGACTCTAGTAACCACCATTTTACTCTCTACTTCTATATGATCCACGTTTTTAGATTCGAGATGGTGAGATCAAGCAGTATTTGTCTTTCTGTGCTTAGCTTATTTCGCTTAACATGTCTTCCATGTTTATTCATGTTGTTGCAAATGACAGGATTTCCTTTTTATAGCTGAATAATATTTCATTGTGTATGTATACCACATTGTCTTTATACATTTATTTATTGATGGACACTTCAGTTGATTCTATATTTTGACTATTGTGAATAGTGCTGCAATAAACATGGAGCGCAGATATCTTTTTGACATACTGATTTCATTTCCTTTGCATTTATACCCAGTAGTAGAATTGCTGGCGTGTATAGTAATTCTATATTTAGTTTCCTGAGTCAGTTTCATACTGTTTTTCATAATAGCTATATTAATTTACATTCCCATCAACAGTGTATAAGTGTTCCCCTTTCTCCACATCCTCACCAGCATTTGTTATTTTATGTCTTTTTGTTGATAGTCATTCTGAAGATGATATTTCATTGTGGTTTTAATTTGAATTTCACTGATGATTAGTGATGTTGAGCATTTCTTTATATACTTGTCAGTCATTTGTATACCTTCACTTGAGAAATGCCTATTCAGATATTTTGCCTATTTTTAAATTGGGTTATTTGTTTTCTTGCTACTGAGTTTTTGACTTCCTAGTATATTTTGGGTATTAGTCTCATGTCAGATGAATACTTTGCAAATATTTTCTTCCATTCAACAGATTGTCTCTTTACTCTGTTGATTGTTTCTTTTCTGTGTAGAGCTTTTTTGTTTGATGTAATCCTATTTGTCTATTTTTCCTTTTGTTATCTGTGCTTTTGAAGTCACATCCAAAACATCATTGCTCAGACTAATGTGATGGAGATTTCCCACTGTGTGTTCTTCTGGTAATTGCATAGTTTGAGTCTCACGTTTAAGTTTTTAATTTATTTTGAGTTGATTTTTGGGTATGATTTCAGATAAGATTCTATTTTCACTATTCTGCATGTGGATATTCAATTCTCTCAGTGTCATTTATTGAAGAGATTACTTTGCCTCGTGTGTTCTTCACACCTTTGGTGAATATCGCCTGGCCGTAAATCTGTAAATTTATTTCTGGGCTTTTTATTTTGTTCCTTTTGTCTATGGGTCTGTTGTTATGCCAGTACCATGCTATTTTGGCTACTATAACTTTGTAATAGTAGATGGCGTGATGCCTGTAGCTTTGTTCCTTTGCTTAGGATTGCTTTGGATATTCAGATTCTTTTTTGATCCCATACAAATTTTAGAGTTGCCTTTTCTATTTCTGTAAAAAATGTCACTGGTATTTTGATAGGTATTGCATTAAATCTGTAGAATACTTTGTATAGTATGGATATTTCACCAATATTAATTCTTCCAGTCCATGAACATAAGATAGTTTTCCATTTATTTGTGTCTTCAATATTGTAAGTGTTTTGTAGTTTGCATTATAGAAATCTTCCAACTCATTAGTTTATTTGTATTCTATTATTTTTGTAGTTATTGTAAATGAAATTGTTTTCTTGACTTTCTTTTCAGTTTACTGTTAATGTAGAAAAATATCACTGATTTTTGTGTGTTGATTTTGTATTCTACAACTTTGCTGAATTTGTAAGTTTTAACAGTTTTTTTTTTTATTTTAGTGAAGTCTTTGGGGTTTGTTTTTTGGTGTTGTTTTTGTTTCTTGATAAAATCATATCATCTGTAAACAAGGACTATTTGATTTTCTCCTTTCCAAATTAGATACCTTTTATTTATTTATCTTGCCTAATTGTTCTGGCTAGGAATTCCAATACTATGTTGAATAAAAGTGGTGAGAGTGAGCATGTTTATTTGCTTTCAGATTTTAGAGGAAAGGCTTTAAATTTTTCCCCATTGATTATGATCTTATCTGTGAGTTTGCCACATATGACTTTATTGTGCTGAGGCACACTTCTTTTACACCTAATTTATTAAGTTTTTATGATGTTGAATTTTGTCAAATGCTTTTTCTGCATCTATAGAGATGATTTTACAATTTTTCTCCTGCTTTCCTTTATTGTGTGTATCACATTAACTGACTTGCATATTTGGACCAACTTTGCACCTAAGGAATAAATTTCACTTGACTGTGGTGTATGATCTTTTTAATTTGCTGTTGAATTATGTTAGCTAGTATTTTGTTTGAAGATTTTTACTTCTATGTTCGTCAGAGATATTGACATATTGGCCTATAATTTTCTTTTCTTGTAATGTCCTTTTTGGCTTTGGAATCAGGGTAATGCTAGCCTTGTAAAATGAATTTGGCAGTATTCTCTCCTCTTCAATGTTTTGAAGCAGGTAAGAAAGATTTTCATTAACTCTTTTTAAAAAGCTTTGGTAAAATTATTCAGTAAAGCCATCAAATGCTGACCTTTTCTTTGTTGAAAGCTTTGAAAACATAAACTGTATGTGCTTAAGGCATAAAACATGATGTCACAAGATATGTATAGATAGTAAAAAGGTAACTGTCATTAATTAAATTCACATATCCACCATCTTACATGATTACCCATATTTTTGTGTGTGGCAAGAAAATTTAAAATCTACTCATTTAGCATTAATCCCCTATACAGTACAATTTATTATCTATGTTTTCATGGTGTACATTAGATCTCTAGCATTGTTTATCTAGCTATCTGTTACTTTGCATCCTCTAATGTTGAGTTTTTTGAATTACTGACCCAATCTTACTTATTATTGGTCTGTTCATATTTTCTATTTGTTTATGAAGGGTATTCCATGCAAATAGTAATCAAAAGATATCAGGAGTGGCTATATTTATATCGAAGAAGTCAGACTTTAAGTAAAAAAGTTACAAAAAACAAAGTAGGTAACTAAATATTCATAAAAGGGTCAATTCATAATCAGAATATAGCAGTTATTAAATATATATGCACCCAATATCATAGCAACTAAATATATAAAGGAAATATTAACAAAACTGGATGTATAAATAGACAGCTAATTAATAATAGTAGGGACTTCAATATCCCTCTTTCCAATGAATAGATCATCCAGATAGAAAATTATTAAGGAAGCAAGCAGCAGGCTTGTATAACACTATAGGCCAAATGGACCTAACAGACATATATAACACAATCCATTTAACAGCAGCAGAATATGCATTTCTTCAAGCACACATAGAATATTCTTCAGGATAGATCACATTTTAGGCCACAAAATGAATCTTTAAAAACCTTAAAAAGTTTGAAATTATATCAAGTTTTTTCTGTAAGTACAATGGTTTGAAACTAGAAATCAATAACAGGAGAAAAATTGTAAAATGTACAAATATGTGAAAATTAAACAGCACAGATCTGAAAAAGCAATGGGTCAATGAATAAATCAAAAGTTAAATAAAAATGTCTTGAGATAAATGAAAATGAAAATATAACATATAGAAACATATAGGATACAGCAAGAGCAGTTCTGAGGGAAGTTTGTATTGGTAGATGACTACTTTAAGAAAGAAGATAAAATTTTAAATAAACAGCTTAACATTACATGTAAAGGAACTAAGAAAAAGAAGCACAAGGTAAGCTCAAATTCAGCAGAAGAAAGAAAATAAGGACCATAGCAGAAATAAGTGAAATAGGCTTAAAAAATAGAAAAGATCAATTAAACAGTTTTTTTAAGAAAAAAAGAAAATTGACAAACATCTTGCTAAACTAAGAAGACTCAAATAAAATTATAAATCAGGGAGGACATGATACAACTGATACAACAGAAATGCAAAGGATCATTCCAGACTACTATGAAAAATTATATGCCAAAAAAACTGCACAAGGTAGAAAATATGATTAAGTTTCTGAAGACCTAGAAACTACTAAGATGATTACTTTTATTTTGTCTTTATGTTGTTTTAATTAACTATGCTGACAACTGGCAACTTTGCTCTCTCTTTGTCTCCTAGCTCAGCTGATCTCCTGATAGTGGATTGACCCTTTTATCATCATATAATGCCCACCTTTGTCTCTGGTGAAAACTTTTCTCTTAAAGTCTATTTTGTCTCGCATTAATATAACCTCTCTAGCTCCCTTATTATGATTTTTACTCTATATCTTTTTCTATCCGTTTTCTTTCATGCATTCATTTCTTTGACTCTAAAGTGAGTCCCTTACAGTCAGCATATAATTGTGTTGTTTTTAAAATACTGCCTTTTAAATTTAGCGATGTGGTAACTATTATGGGTGTTTTTTATTTTTTGATGTTTGTTTAAACTACTTTCTATTGTCCTTTAATTTTATTCTGATAGACTTGCATTAGCATTTCTTGTACTTCAAATCTATTAGTGAAAATAATCTACATTTCTCCTATATGTTTGAAAGAAAATTTTGCTGATGTACAATTCTTGTTTGGCAGTTTTTGTCTTTCAGCACCTTGCAAATTGTATCCTCTTGCCTTCTGGCCTCCATGGTTTCTGATGAAAAATAATCTAAGGATTCCTTGTCTGTGATAGGTTGCCTTTCTCTTGTTATTTTCAAGATTATCTTTTTGTCTTTTTCTTTCAACAGTGTTATATGAGTGTCTCACAAAGATTTCTTTTATTCTATTTGAAGTTCATTGAGTTTCTTGGATGTGTGGATTAATAGTTTCCCCAACTTTGGGGCTTTTTATATCATTTTTTTTTTCAAATATTCTTTGTGCTACTTTCTCTTTTTTCTCTTCTTCTGAGACCAGACAGGTCAAAAAAAATAGCACAATTCTTTGTGACTAACGTTCTTTCTGGTTTCTCAGTTAATGTTTACATTAGCTATTATTTGCAAGACTATAACTGAGCTAGGGAGCAGGGGATAGACTTAGGGTACATTAAAATGTCACAAAGCTCAGTTAGTACCCAGACTCAGCCATTTTTCTTGAGTAAGTCTTCCAGTTGCTGCATTCCTCTGCTTAATTTACAGAGTTCCACATTACTTTATTCTAACAGATTTTGCTACTTTTTTAAATTGCACTTATGGTGAGGTGAAATATTGGAATTTCTAACTACTATTTAAATTGATATCATATACTATGTTTACTTTAAAGAATGCTTATTATCACTTCGGTTAAATAGGGAGCCAAGTATTGTTTCCCAGTAACCCATGATTTTATCTTAATAAAGTGTTCATACATACTGATAACTTTTGACATTTCAACTTTTTGAGATTGAGTCTTAAATATCTTTTGCACCTTAAAGTGCTTCTGAGAGTTCCCAGGATCCCTGGAAAATCACAAAGGGTTTATTCTTTCACATTATAAAAAGAGAGTAACTAATAATAATTAGGTGTATTTTATGTCACTGTTAATGAGTTGCATGGGAAGGGTTGTCATATAGAAGAAATGCTTAGACTTTTCTAAGTTAACTTGGTATGGATAAAATAGTATAAATAAAACTATTCCAAAAAATTCACTGTGTATGGGAAGCCCATAAAGATTTGTTAGTGTTGTCACTATTCATGATATGTTTATATTTCATATATATATATATACGTTTTTATTTATTAGAGTAAACAGACTTTCCACAGAATGTGAAAAATATTTGCAAACTATGCATACTACAAGGGACTAATATCCAGAATCTACTAAGAACTCAAACAAATGATCAAGAAAAAGCAATATCATCAAAAAGTAGTCAAATGAATAGGCATTTCTCAAAAGAAGATATACAAATGGCCCGCAAACATATGAAAAAATGCTCAACATCACTAATTGTCAGAAAATCCAAATTAAAGGCACAATGATATACCACCTTACCCCAGGCAAAATGGCCATTATTAAAACGTTAAAAAATCAATAAATTTGCTGAAAAGGCAATGCTTTTTCATCATACGCTGGTGAAAATACACCACATACACTGCTGGTGGTAATGTAAATTAGTATAACTTCTATAGAAAACAGTATGGATATTTCTTAAAGAACTAAATGTAGATCTACTATTCTATCCAGCAATCCCATTACTGGGTATCTACCCAAATGAAAATAAGTTATTATATCAAAAAGATATCTGCACTTGTATGTTTATCACAGCACATTTTACAATTGCAAAGATATGGAACCAACCTAAGTGTCCATCAACCAATGAGTGGATAAAGAAAATGTGGTGTATATACACCATGGAATACTACTCAGCCATAAAGAAAGAATGAAATAATGCCATTTTCAGGAACTCGAATGAAGCTTGAGGCCATTATTCTAAGTGAAGTAACCAAGGAATGGAAAACCAAATACTGTATGTTCTCACTTATAAGTGGGAGTTAAGCTATGGATATGCAAAGGCAGACAGAGCTGTATAATGGACTTCGAAGACTCATATAAGGGAGGTTTGGAGGGAGGTGAGGGATAAAAACTACATATTGGGTAAAATGTACACTACTTGGGTGACCAGTGCACTAAAATTTCAAACTTCAGCACTATACAATTCATCCATGTAACCAAAAACCACTTGTGCACCAAAAATTATTGAAATAAATACATATTTTTAAAAATATAAAAATAAATAAATATATCCAGAAACTGTAAACGCCTGCTGAAGAACTTATGGGATTAAGTCATATACTATTTTAAAGGTTTTATGAGGATCGATGGAGAAGTCAGGAAAATCATTCACACAGCAAGGAAAGTTGGTGGAGCAGCATTTGCTGACACGCTTGATGAAGAAGTGGAAGAACATATTTAAGGCCATCACAATGTGTTAAATGAAAAATTGAAAGAACTTGTTGAGTCATCTAAAGAGAAAGAAGAAGCTGAAAAAGAAACTGCAGTAGAACCCACAGTGTAGGCATTGCCAAATTTTGCCAAAGTGTTTCAAATTGCACAAACCTTAAAAGACAAAATTGTGAAACACAATCATCAGATGGAATGCAGCATTGAAGTCATCTGTATTTTCACCAAAGGATTACAACCTCTGTAACAATATTATGATAAGTTAAGAAAAAAAGGACAACTTATGATTACAATGTTCTTCCAAAAGATTTTGGCAAGATAACTATAACTATCAAGAACTCCCATCAAAATTATCTCCTCCTGATATCCAACCAACAACGTTGTAGTGGCTCAGTGACCCAGGATCAACCGAAGCAGATGATCCCCCTTCTGATGATACATAGTGGCCTAATGTGACATCACAATGCCCATATCATTAACCTCACTTTATCTCATCACATAGGCATTTTATCATCTCACGTCATCACAAGAAGGATGAGTGCAGTAGGATTAGATATTTTGGGAGAGAGAGACCACATTAATATAACTTTTATTAAAGTATATTGTTTTAATTGTCCCATTTTATTATTAGTTATTTCTGTTAATATCTTACTGTGGCT
>NW_026654152.1:0-9669 GCF_009828535.3 Hylobates moloch
GTCGCCCAGGCTGGAGTGCAGTGGCGCAATCTCGGCTCACTGCAAGCTCCGCCTCCCGGGTTCACGCCATTCTCCTGCCTCAGCCTCTCGGAGTAGCTGGGACTACAGGCGCCCGCCACCACGCCCGGCTAATTTTTTTTGTATTTTTAGTAGAGATGGGGTTTCACCATGGTCTCGATCTCCTGACCTCATGATCTGCCCGCCTCGGCCTCCCAAAGTGCTGGGATTACAAGCGTGAGCCACTGCGCCTGGCGGAATTGTACCAAATTTTTAAAGAAGAATTAATAACATTTTCTCAATACCACTTTAAAAAAAATAGAAGAGGAGAGAACACCTCTGAATTCGTTCTATGACACCAGTATTACACTGACACAAAAGCAAGACAAAAAC
Source organism: Hylobates moloch (assembly GCF_009828535.3). Lineage (NCBI taxonomy): Eukaryota > Metazoa > Chordata > Mammalia > Primates > Hylobatidae > Hylobates > Hylobates moloch. Next base: position 391 of record NW_026654152.1, read on the forward strand.
ACCACAAGAACAAAAATCAAAAGACTAATATCCCTTATGAATATAGAAATAAAAATCCAAAACAAAATATAAGCTAAGTAAATTCAGCAACATACAAAAATTCTTATATACTGTGACCAGGTAGGATTTATCCCAGGAATGCAAGGTTGATTCAGCATATTGAAAACTAATCATTATAATACACCATATGAATACAGTAAAGGAAAAACATATGTTCATCTCAATAGATGAAGAAAAAGTATTTAACAAAATGCAACATTCTTTCTTGATTAAAAAAAACATTCAACAAGGTGGGAATAGAAAGGAACATCATCAACTTGATAACAGGCATATATAAAAAATCTACAGCTAATATACTTAATGGTGAAGGACTAAAGCTTTCCCCTAAGAACAAAAAGACTAAGATTTCTACTCTTGCCACTTCTGTTCCTCATTGTACTGCAAGTTCTAGTCATGGCCATTATGTAACAACAATGACAACAACAACAAAATAGAAGACATCCAGAAAGGAAAAAAGTAAAACAATATCTGTTCACAGATTACATGACCATGTGTATAGAAAACCTTATGAAATCCAAAAAAATCATTAGAATTCAGTAATGTTAGGAGATATAAGATACGTATACAAAAATAAATTTTATTTCTATATACTCACAATGAAAATTGCAAAATAATATTGAAGAAATATTTTCATTTTCAATATCACCAAAAATAATAAAATACTTAGGAATACATTTTTTAAATTGCAAAACTTGCACACGGAAAACTAGAAAACATCACTGAAGGAAATTAAGAAGACCTAAATGAATAGACACTCCATGCTCATGAGTCAAAAGACTTAATATTTTCAAGATGGCAATATGTCCTAAATTGATCTACAGCTTCAATGTAATCCCTATCAAAATCCTCACTGCCTTTTTTACAAAAATTGAGGTGCTGATTTTAAAATTCATGTGGAAATGACAGGGATTTCAAATAGCCAAATAATCCTGAAAAAGAACAGTTGGAGGAGTGACACTTTCTGATTTCAAAAATTATTACAAAGCCACAGTAGTCAATTCTGCATGGCATTTCCATAAGGAAAGACATGTAGATCAATGGAATGGAGTTGAAAGTTCAGAAAGAAACCAATGTAACTATGGTCAATTGATTTTCAGCAAGGGTACAAAAGCTATCCAATGGGGAAAGACTAGTCTTTACAACATATGGTACTGGCACAGCTGGATATCTACATGTGAAAGAAAGAATTTGGAACCCTACCTCACCTCACCTCAAACATATAGAAAAATTAACTCAAAATGAGTCAAAGACCTGAATGTAAGTGTAAACTATAACTCTAAACCCTTAGAAGAAAATTTAGGTTTAAATATTTGTGACCTTGCATAAGGCAATGGTTTCTTAGATAAGAAACCAAAAACACAATGGCAAAAAAAAAAAAAAATGGTGAATAGGACTTCATCAAAATTTTTAAAATTTTGCTTCAAATGACAATCAGGAAACTGAAAAGACAACGCACAGAGTGGGAGAAAAATATTTGCAAATAATAACATTTTTAAGGGTGCAGTATCCAGAATATATGAGGAACTCTTGCAACTCAATAACAAAAAGACAAATGGCTTAATTTAAAAATTGGCAAAAAACTTAAAACATTTCTCCATAAAAGACTGGCCAATACATGCATTAAAAGATGTGAAAAATCTTTAGCTATTAGGGAAAAGCAAACAAAATCATCATGACATGCCACTTTATATCCACTAGGATGGCTACAAGAAAAAAATATGGAAAATAAAATGTTGGTGAGGATGTGGAGAAACTGGAAAATTTCTATATTGTTGTTGGAAAGACTTTGGCAGTTCTTCATAATGTTAAACATAGAGGTACTGTATGACTCAGGAATTTCACTCCTAGGTATATACCCAGAAGAAACAAAAACATATTTCCACAAAAATACTTGTACAAAGAATGTTTATAGCAGCATTATTCATAATAGCCAAAGAGTAGAAATGACCTAAATGTTCATCAACTGATAAATGGGTAAACAAAATGTGGTATGTTCATGCAATGGAATATTATTCAGTCATAAAAAGAAATGAATTTCTGAGAGACGCTACAACATGAATAAGTCTTGAAAAGATTATTCTAAATGACAGAAGCCAGACAAATAAAGGTCACATATTCTATAATTTCACTTACATGAGATGTCTAGAATGTCAAATTGACAGAGGAAAAAAGTAGATCGGTGGTAGGAAGGGGTTTGGGCAAGGGGAGTAAGAAATGGGGAGTGAGTGCTAACAGGCATGAAATTTCTCTTTGAGTAGATGAAAATGCTCCAGAGTTGGATAATGGTGATTGTTGTCCAACCTTGTGACTATATTAGATATTGCTGAGTTGTACACTTTTAAAGGATAAATTTTATGGCATACAAATTATATTTCAAAAAATCTGGAGAATAAAAAGTATTACTTATAGTTGGGCCATTCAGTATGGCAGCCATTAGTGACAGGTAGCTAATGAACACCTGAAATGTCACCGGTCAGAATTATGACGTGCTGTAAATGCAGAATACATATCACATTTCAAATAAGGTAAAATATCCCATTAACAAATTTAATATTGATTACATGTTGAAATGATAACATTGTGCATGTACTGGATTAAATAAAATTATCACAACAAATTAGTTCATTTTTTAAAAAATGTGACTGCTGAAAATTTTAAACTAACATATGTGGTTTGGATTTTTTATTCTCATTTTATTTTCTTAGGACAGCATTTCCTTAGAAGGATAATACATCAAGCCCAGTATAATTTTTTTTTTGCTATCTGGATAGTTAACATTGAACTTTATGTTTCTATCAGCTCACGGAAGGAGGCCTGTGGGATCAGTCTGGAATATTGATTCCTGTGGGGGTGTATGGGTGCAAGAAAAGGAGAGAATGGAAACAATGCTGGTTTCTAATTATCAAAACAATCTAAAGGGTCTGGGAATGCAAGATTATTGTTCATTGGTTTATTAGGTGGAATCATATTTGGGGAATCATGATTACTATGTCTAAAACATTTATGGCTGAACAATATGTATAAATCAGTGAGAAAATCTCTAAAACTCCAGTGTACCTGCCATACATGTGTTCTAAAACATGTTATATTTTGTTAAAATAAACCGTTTTTTCCTCTCACTGAAATAGGGTGGGAATAAATGAAATGGTGGGCTACCACATTGAGCCATTCCAGCCTTTTATACCTTCATGTAATTGACTTCTTAGAAAGTTTGCTGAGGAAATATTATTTCCTCTATGGTAGATGCCTCTTAAGTAAGAAGCCTAGGACTGTGATGATTGTCCAGGTCAGAGTCCATTGGTCTGACCCAAGGGTAGGGTGCACTGTTTTATTTAAAGAGGACAGAACAGGCAGACACTGGCAAATGCACCTCTGAGCTCTCAGAACCCACAGTACATCACCTTGGCAGACCGCACGATTTAATGGGTTATTGATGACATAGAGAAACAAAAATATATTTTTAAAAGCTGTTATTTAAATACCACATAACAGGTAGATAGTAAAGTCATCTTTGGCTTTCAAGACCCACATGGGTTCACTGTAGTTGACCACATAACTTTGAGGCTATTGTTTAATATAAAAAGAGAACAAATGTAAATTCTAAAAGCCTTAAAAAAAGGTCAAGGAAATGTATCTCTTTGATGAATAATAACTCAGGAGGGCCATCACTCTTCTGTGTGATTCTAGGACATATACCAGAAGATTTATGGCTTGAGTGGCTTTCTGTAAGCTACTACTGCTGTTGGTGGTGGTTGTGGTGGTGGGTCTAGTCAAGAGTACAAATACTGTAGTTGTGGATGGAGATGGCAAGGAAAGGGGTAAGGCAAAAAGATCACTTTTTGTGAATAGAGGGCTGAAATGCAAACCATCTTCTGCAAAGGCAAGCTTCCAGTTAAGAAGGTGCATTGGTTTAACTCATTGTTCAGGGAAGAGGTGCTTTCAGATTAAAACCTTAAGACTGTAAGATTTGAAGTCATTGGTGAGGAAATCTCCCTACCTAAAGATGAATGCTTCATATTTTCTCTAGTTAACTATAAGAGTGATTTTTTTTTTATTAAATGGAAATTCTTTCCTTCTACTATTAAAGGAAAAAATAAGAAAAATGGTAAGGTGATCACAGGGCACCTTCCCTGTCATTTATACCTCCTAAGGGAGGGTCACTTCTGCCTGATGCAGAGGTTTATCATATCTTTCTGTTTGAGGGCATCTCTAAAGAGGCAAGCTGGGGGGAAAAAAAAGAATCAACCTTTCAATTAAGAAGGAAAAACACATTTTTAAAATGGGGAAGCAGAACAAAATGTCTGAATGGAAGCCTACACCATTTGTTCCTCCTACAGGCACATCACAATTTAGCAGCTAGCTACACATGAAAACCACCATCAGAAGAACCAAATATCAGGTGAGCAATCACAGTACCTGATTTTAACTTCATATTGCCGAGAGGGGCACTGAAAGGGAGTAGGAGAGACAGTCTTGAATTGCCAATGCTACCCCTCCCCCATTCCCCAATAGCAGAGAATCTGCGTCCTCGGGAAGAGGGAGAGCACAGGAGCTGGAGGACTTTACATTGAACTCAGTGAAGACACCCTGTCACAGCAGAAAGCAAAACCGGGCTGTACCCAGCTGGCACCCGCCCATAGAGGGAGCATTTGAACTGGCCCTAGCCAGGGAGTGATCTCTCATCCCAGTGATCAGAGCTTGAGTTCTGGCAAGCCTTGCCACCACAGGCTGGAGTGCTCTGGGGTCCTACATAAACTTGAAAAGCAATCTAGGACACAAGGACTGCAATTCCTAGGCAACTATTAGTGCTGAGCTGGGCTCAGAGCCACAAAGCTAGGGTAGTATGTGACCTAGAGAGACACCTTCTGGGGTGGCTAAAGGAGTGCTTGTGCCTCTCCTCCTCCAACCCCAGGCAGTGCAGCTTGAAGCAATGAAAGTGCCTCCTTTCTTCTGCTAAAAGGGAGGCGAGCAAATAACCAAGAGGACTTTGTCTTGTATCTTGGATACCAGCTCAGTCACAGTAGTATAGGGCACTGGGCAGAGTCATGAGGCCTCCATTCCCGGACCTAGCTCCCAGACAACATTTCTAGACATACTCTGGGCCAAAAAAGAATTCAGTGCCTTGAAGAGAAAGACGCAGTCCTGGCAAGATTTGTTATCTGCTGACTAAAGAGACCTTGGGCCCCAAAGAATGAATAGCAATACTCAGGTAATATGCTATAGGCCTTGGGCTCTGAGATGTGCTGGCTTCAGCTGTCAGCCAGCACATTCCCAGCTGTGGTGGCTATGGTGAAAGATTCCGTTTGTTTGAGAAAAGGAGGGGAAAATGTAAAGGGGACTCTGTCTTGAGCCTTAGGTACCAGCTTGGTCACAGTGAGGTAGAGCACCAAGCGGGGTAGTGGGGTCCTCAATTCCAGGCCTAGGCTCTTGGTCAACATTACTGGATATGCCTTGGGGCAGAGGGGAGCCCACTTCCCTGATGGGTGAGTCCCGGGCCTGACAGCATTCACCACAAGGTGACTGAAGATCCCTTGGACTTTAAGTGAACATTGGTATTGGCCTGGAAGAAACTGGTGCTAGTGGCCACAAGGAGAAGCTCTTCTGCCTGTGGAAAGGGAAGTTCCACTAGGAAGAAATTTGTCTTGTGGTTTGAGTGCCAACATAGCCACAGTAAAATAGAACACTGGGTACATTTCTAAGGTTTTTTACTCCAATCTCCAACTTTCAGACAGCATCTCTGGACACATTCAGGGTCTGGGGGAACTCGCTGCTCTGAAGGAAGGGACACAAACTTGGCTGGTGTCACCATCTGCTGATTGTGGAGCCCTAAGGCCTTGAGTGAACATAGGTGGCAACCAGGTATTGGTTACAGTGGGTCCTGGGTGAGACCCAGTGCAGTGCTGGCTTTAGATCTGACCCAATGCACTCCCAGTGGTGGTGGCCCAGAGGTGGCTGTGTCCACCCATCGCCAGTTCCAGGTAGCTCAGCACAGCGGAAGAGACTGTTTGGGAGAAAGTAAGGGAAAAGAACAAGAGTCTCTGCCCAGTAATCCAGATAATTTTTCTGGATCTTATCCAAGACCACCAAGGTAGTAACTTTACAAGTGTGCAAGAACAACAGTGCTGTTTGGTTTGGGGCCTAAGTCTCTTCGAATTCCTGGAAAGCCTTCCCAGGAAAGATAGGCACAAATAAGCCCAGACTGCGAAGACTGCAATAAATACCTAATTATTCAATACTCAGATACTGAAGAACATATAAAAGTACCAACATCTTCCAGAAAAATATGACCTCACCAAGTTAATTAAATAAGGCACCAGGGACCAATCCTGGAGAAACAGAGATATGAAGGAGAATTAATACCAATCTTACTCAAACAATTTCAAAAAATAGAGGAGAGACTACTGCTAAACTTATTCTATGAGGCCAGTATTACCCTTACAGCAAAAATAGATAAAAGCACATCAAACAAAGAAAACAACAGGCCAATATCTCTGATAAATTTTGATGCAAAAATCAACAAAATACTAGCAAACCGAATTCAGCAATACATTGAAAAGATCATTCATCATGACCAAGTGAGATTTAGCTTGGGGATGCAAGCATCATTCAACATATGAAAACCGATCAATGTGATACATTATATCAATAGAATAAAAGACAAAAACTATATGAACATTTCAACTCATGTTGACAAATTATTCAGTAAAATTCAACATTTCTGTATGATAAAAACTCTCAAAAACTGGGCATGGTGGAACATACCTCAACATAATGAAAACCATACATGACAGACCCACAGATAGTATCACACGGAACGGGGAAATACTGAAGTTTTCCTCTAAGATTTGGAACATGACAAGGATGCCCACTTTCACGACTATTATTCAGTATAGTATTGGAAGGCCTAGCTAGAGCAATAAGACAAGAGCAGCAAATAAAGGGCATCCAAATAGCAAAGGAAGAAAAATTATCCTTGTTTGCAGATAATATGATCTTATATTTGGGAAAACCTAAAGACTCTGCCAAAAAAAAGCTATTAGAATTGATAAACGAATTCAGTAAAGTTGAAGGATACAAAATCAACATACAAAAATCAGTAGCATTTCTATATGCCAACAGTGAACAATCTGAAAAAGAAACCAAGAGGGTAATCCCATTTACAACAGGTACAAATGAAATACATAACCTAAGAATCAACCAAAGAAGTGAAAGATCTTCTACAATGAAAATTATAAAACACTGATGAAAGGAATTGAGGAGGACACCAGTAAATGGAAACATATTCCATATTTATGGATTGGAAGAACCAATATTGTTAAAATGTTCGTACTACCCAAAGCAATCTACAGATTTTATGCAATCTCCATCAAAATACCAATGACATTCTTCACAGCAGCAGAAAAACAATTGTAAAATTTATATGGAACCACAAAATACCCAGAATAGCCAAAGATACTCTGAGAAAAATAAACAAAACTGGAGGAATTACTTTGTCTGACTTCAAATTATGCTACAGAGCTATAGCAACCAAAACAGCATGATACTGATGTAAAAACAGACACATAGACCAATGGAACAGAATAGGGAACCCAGACACAAATCCCTATATCTATGGTCAACTCATTTTTTACAAAGGTGCCAAGAACATACATTGGGAAAAGGACATTCAATAAATGGTGCTGGGAAAACTAGATATTCATATGCAGAAGAATGAAACTTGACTCCTCTCTCTTGGCATACACAAAAATCAAATCAAAATTGAATAAAGACTTAAATCTAAGTCCCAAAATGAAGCTGCTACAAGAAAACTTCGGAGAAACTCTCCAGAACATTGGTCAGGGCAAAAATTTCTTGAGTAATACCCCACAAGCACAGGTGATCAATAAAAAGTGAACAAATGGAATCACAAGTTAAAAAGTGTCTGCACAACAAAGGATACAATCAACAAAGAGAAGAGACAATCCACAGAATGAGAGAGAATTTTTCCAAACTACCCATCTAACAAAGGATTAACAACAAATGTAGAAAAGAGCTCAAACAAGTCTATATGGTACTGGCATAAAGACAAACATATAGACCAATGGAATGGAATAGACAGCCCAGAAATAAATTCTCATGTATATGATGAAATAATCCTCAAGGTTGCAAAGACTTCCCCCTCAAGTGGGGGAAGAAACAGTCTCTCCAAAAAATGGTGCTAGGAAAACTGGGTATTCACATGTGGAAGAGTAGAGTGGGAACCTTGTCTTATACAATACAGTATACAAAAATTGACTCAAAGTGTATTAAATTCCTAAACATAAAACCCAATACTATAAAACTCCTAGAATACATTAGACCGGAGAATATTTTTTTTGGATATGACAACAAAAGCACAGGTGACAAAAACAAAAATAGACAAATGGGACTGCATCAAACTGATGAATATTTTTCATCAAAGGTTGAAAGGGCAATCTATGGAATGGAAGAATATATTTGCAAATCACATACCTGATAACGGGCAATATCCAAAATATAAAGAACTTCTACAATTCAACAACAAAAAGCCAAATCACCAGATTAAAAGATGGGCAAAAGACTTAAATAGACATTTCTCCAAAGATGATATACAACTGGCCAAGAAGCATATGAAAAGATTCTTGACATCACTAATCATCAGAGGAATGCAAATGAAAACGCAATGATATTAGCCCACTCCTAATGGGATGGCTACTATTAAAAAAAACCAAACAAACAGAAAATAACCTGTGTCGGCAAGAATGTGGAGTAATTGCAACCTTTCTGCATTGTGGTTGGGATTGTAAATGGTGCAACCACTATGAGAAACAGTATGAAGCCTCCCTCCCAAATTAAAAATAGATCTACCATATGAATCAACAATCCCACTTCTGGGTGTGTATCTAAAAAAATGGAAAGCAGTGTCTCAAATAGATATACACACACTCTTGTTCACAGCAGCACTATTTTCACAATAGCAAAGAGGCAGAAGCAACCCAAATGCCCATAGATGGATGAGTGGATAAACAAAATGAATGGAAACAAAATATAAATGTATTACATATAAAATTTGTGTATACATATTTATATATACATGTTTTATATATGTGTATGTCTATACACACACCACACAATGGAATATCATTCAGCTTTAAAAAAGAAAAAAATTCTATCATATCCTACAACACCAATGAACCTTGAGGACATTATGCTAAGTGAAAT
>NW_026654153.1:0-9667 GCF_009828535.3 Hylobates moloch
TCTTGCTTATCTGGATGATGTGCCTTTTCCTAATTACCCACGAGCCTGGCATTCCCCTCTGGGACAACGGACATGAGGGAAGGTTTTCTGTGACTGGGAGTCTCCAGCTCTCATCCACACTCAGTCGGGTGAGCTCTCCTAGTTGTGTGTAGCCAGCTTTGCAAGTGGACATATACTGGAAAGACTCAAGAAAGCTTTGGTGCCCCTGGGAGCTGCATTCCATCATCCTGCCTCTTTCTTTGCATCTTTGACAGTCTATCAAGCCCCTGTCGAATTTCACTGCCCCTCCACAGCTAATCAGAGCAGTCTAAGCCAGCTTCAATCTTGCCTTTTTCATCTTGATTTCAACTTTAATTTTTAATTACCTGCTCTTGTGTGTCATTTTAAATGGATCTGCTATGCCAGAGACTCTCCAAATAAATGAGGTTCTAAATTAGTCTTTAGGTAATTAGACAAGAACTCAATTATTTCAAACATTCTTACTATCTGAGACTTAGATAAAAATAAGCTTTGGGCACCAATAGTTTAAAAGTTTGCTGCTAGGTTATTTGCATTAAAATGACATCTTAAAAAGATTTTATTTGAATTATATTACAATAGCTGGACTGTGGCGATTGTCCATTAAGGAGGTCTGGATGACTCCTACCTGAAACCGTGTTGTATATCTGTTCTTCATGTTATTAAAAAATCAGTACTTGCTATTTATCATCAATCTCACGCTGGTAAGATTACAGATCATTATCACAGATACTGATTAGGCAGTCATTTCTTGACATTAAAAAAAAAAAAAAGACCGTGATGTACTGACTGAAAGTCTTCAGTACACAGTTTATTTTCAGTTCTTCTTCTCTTATTAAGGACTCCGAGAGATTTTTCCAGAAGATAAGAGTAACTAGGTTTTTATTTTATAATTTTAAAAGCGGCATTCTGTTCATTATTCATCTACTTCTGATTTTTAACCAATATCATTAGCAAAGCCACGTTTCTATGCAAATGACATGATTTATATGCATTGTTTTGAATTCAGATGCTCCTGATGATTTTCATAGCTTCCGTCTTTATTATAATTACAAACACATTTTTCCCCTCATTGTCATTGTAGGTTACATGTTGTCAAAGCCCCGTGATGTGCAGAGGAGAACTTTGTGATGATGAGCAATGCGGCCTGACTCAAGGCACTTCTGTTTGATGTTTTAATGGGGAGCATTTTCGCTTCAGTTTCAATTAAAGATGTCAGGGCTAGGAGCGTTAGTTCAAAAACTTAGAAACTCTGCAAATCAGCCACGCAAATGTCATCTTAAAGTCTGCCAGTGTACCAGTATTCTCGTCAGGCGGCAGCAGCTGTGTTCATGGGGTCCCTTACCTCCTCTCCTCCCTGCTCCTCCTCTGCAACTTGGTCTCTCACAGTCCATGTTTCCCACACCAGGACCACTTTCTACTGGAACAAGACACCGTTTTGTGCCTGCTTTTACCCATAAAGTTTCTTCTGATAATTCCTTCTCCCCTCCATTCATGCATGCATTCATTCACTTGTGTTTTCAGTGAGTTAGTATTTACTACGCACCAACCATGTACCAGACATTGGCATAGGCACTGGGAATACAACTATGAGCAAAACAGATGGAAATCCTTGTCCTTACAGAGTGATTTTCTAGTGAGGAGTCAACACACACACATGCTTTTCTTTCTCAAGTAAATGTAGAAAGTAAGTGTTATCTCTACTTATTAAATTCTCCTCATTCCTCAGCCACATAGCACCTTCTCTGTTAAGACTTTGTTGATTCATTCTTTGCCCCAGTTCAGAAGGGAGGGAGTTAATCGCCTGTCCTGCATTAGCTCTGTGTTTTCATCTGTGACCGCTGTAGTGCTTTTTACCTTGTATTAAAATACTATTCACTTTACAGTTTATAAAGCAGTATGTCATTGATTATTTAATTCTCATAACAACTCTGGAAAATGGCCATTGTCATCTCCATTTTACAGATGAGGATACAAAGAGACCAAGTGACTTTACAACCCAGTAAATATCAAAATCAGGCTTTCCTTTCTTATGTCTCTCTTTTTTTTATACATTTGAGGAGCACACATTGTATGCCAGCCAACAGTGCTGGCTCACGGGCAAGTGTGTGAGTGTGTGTGATTAATAAAACCAGGGTTCTTGACCTCATGGAGTTAATCAGATCACTACACAAATAAATGTAAAAATCCACCTCTTAAAAGTACTCCTTAGGAAAGGTTCATGGTTATGGCAGGATTATATAATAGAGATTTGTCCATGTCAAAGCAGTCAGGGAAGGCTTTCTGGGGGCAAAGAACTTAAACCTAAGACTTTCTCTAAGTCCTGAGTCTTTTTTTTCCCACTGTGCTGCATTCCTTTTTGTAGCTTTTGATCCTTTAAAATTATAAACTTTCTATTCCTGGAACTTCTCAGCTTTTTTTTTTCCCTGGACAGTCTAGATTATAAGCGTTTTGAAGACAGTGATTGTGGTATACATTTCATTCCCCATGGCAGCTGGCACATGGCCACAGCAGGGTTTAGTTATTTAATTTAATTTAATAAGTTGAATTAAGTTGAATCTATAATAAATAGTCTCACTGTTTCTACCAGAATTTTATCTCAAGGATACTAAAGTGGAATGTCACAGTTGAGAAAGAGAATATAGCATTATGTTTCTTTCAGGTACACATTCCCACTTCTGAATCCTGCTTTCCTACCCATTCCCCAACTCGGTCCCATTTCAACCTGGTCTTTCATTAGACATCTCACCACAAATCTCTGAGATTCTGTGAACTGGCCTCTGAGAAATGACTCAATGTTAAGATAAATCGTTTTGAGACTATTATCCTTTATAATACAGGGCCATTTATATTACGATTTAACAGTTTGCAAAGTATTTACATATAGTTGTCTCATTTGGTCCTTACCAGTAGAGATTATTTTTCTCCCATTTTACAGATGGAGGCATAGAGAAATTAAACAAAATTCTCAGGGTCCCACAGCCGTAAGATGAGAGTTGAACTAGAGTTGGAACTAGAGATCTAATTACTCTCTGTCCAGTGACCAGATTCTACAGAGGCAGCATTGTGAAGTGGTTTAAGAATAAACTCTAGATTCTGAGTACCTGGATTTGATTCCCAGCACTGCTCTTGACCTTGGGCAGTGTATTTGTCTGCTAGGCTTCTATAGCAGAATACCACACACCGGGTTTTGCTGAAACAACAGAAATTTATTCTTTCATAGTTCTGGGAGCCGAAAGTCCAAGATCTAGGGCCAGCAGAGTTGGTTTCTGGTGAAGCCTCTCTTCCTGGCTTGAAGAAGGCTGTCTTCTCACTGTGTCTTCATGGAGTCTCTTCTCTGTGCTCTTGCACGCCTGGTGTCTCTTCATCTCATATGGACATTAGTCCTGTTGGATTAGTGTGTACCCTTATGGCCTCATTCAACATTAATTACCTTCTTAAAGGTTTTATCTCCAAATATGTTGGAGGTGAGGGGTTCAACATGAGAATTTTGAGGGGACACAACTCAATTCATAACAGGCAGGTTATTTAACCTCTTTTTGCCTCTATTTTTTTTCTGTTAACTGGGGCTAGTGATAATACCTATCTCCTTGTGAGGACTCAGGGTGTGATATGTGTAAAGTTCTGAAATAAAGACTGCTTGCATGCAGGCATTCCATGGGCATTAGTCAACTTTTTACTACACACTATATCTCCAGAAGTTTCAGACAATGAACCAGCTAATCCACTGCTCCATTTCCCCTCAGAAAACAACTACAAAAATGAGCAAGCCCCAAATCCCGATCCCTCCAAAAAAATGTGTGCTGAGTTTTCTAGATTTCCTTGTTCTGTACACAAACATAAACGTAGCTTTTGCTTTGTTAATAACCTCATTGTGTTGTCCCTCCCTCCTCTTTTTTTTTTTTGGACAACATATACTGAGATAATAATTATTGTGAGAATTTCTCCAAAACTTATAACTTTATGTATCTTATAACTAAATCCTATATTCTAGCCAGTGTCAACTTTTTTCCAACTAAAAAACATTGGGAATATGAGGTCGAGATGTTAAGAGCATCAATGAGTCTGGCCAAGAGAGGGAAAGAGAAAGAAAAAAAATGATAGATGTAAAAATAAAAGAATTTTACCAAAGTTATGGGTCTATAAAGGCAGTGCAGCATTTTAGAATAGCCTGAGAAATTTATTATTACATTATCCATAATCTTCTAGGTATTTCACCTGAGCTAGAATTCAGCCTTTTAGCACTGCAATGTATCCATTTCCAGGAGAAAATTACTCATTTTCTAATGTCTCATTGGAACTTTGAAACGGGTTCTTTTTAAGGCAAGCTCAGAACTACATTTTTTTGTGTAGTGAACTATACAAGAGAGGTCACAGCATTGGCCTGAACTTGAAGTGACCATTATATTGCTTTTAAATTTCAAGGGATGAGGTTCTTAGTGTAAAAGGGTGGAATGAGGTAAGCAAGGTGTGTTAGTCTGTTTTCACGCTGCTCATAAAGACATACCCAAAACTGGGTAATTTATAAAGGAAAGAGGTTTAATTGACTCACAGTTCAGCATGGCTGGGGAGGCCTCAGGAAACTTACAATCATGGTGGAAGGGGAAGCAAACACGTCCTTCTTCACATGCCAGCAGCAAGGAGAAGTGCCAAGCAAAAGGGTGAAAGCCCCTTACAAAGCCATCAGATCTCGTGATAACTCACTCACTATCATGAGAACAGCATGAGTGTAACTGCCCCCATGATTAAATTACCCCCCACTGGGTCCCTCCCATGACATGAGGGGATTATGGGAACTACAATTCAAGAGGAGATTTGGATGGGGACACCACCAAACCATATCACGAGACAGCTTGCTTCATTCAAATCTAAAAGTTAATCTGGCATTTCCAGCGTCAGAAAGTACAAAGCCAGAGGAAATAAAAAATGTCCAGGTTTCTTCCTCTGTTTTTCAGTTCAGGTCAAACACTGGTCCTTTGTATACATTTGACTTTTGAAATGCACTCTTGAATTTTTGTAAAATCTATTTTTTTAGAGTTCAAGGACTGATCCGGTTAATATTTTTGATAAAGAGGAGGTAAAGCCTTCTTTAGAGACCTGAGGTGTAAAAAGTCCAGATTTGCCAGGCAAGCACTTTGGATTACTTGCATTATAAACCAATTATTTAAAATGGTAGCTCCTCTGGTACATTTAAGTATTTTACAAATCATTACCTGCTTTGAAGAGACCTGGGAAACAGACTAAAGTAGAAGAAGCCATTTACAGGTAAAGATGCTGCTTTTCCAAAAAGGAAAAATTGAGAGACTTTTAGAGTTTCCTCAAAGGGAGAATAAGTTCCTACTTACAGAAAGATCTCAGAAACAACATGCTATGAAAAATGAGGCACAGAGCCATACCATTTGTTGCCTCCCTGCTATGGGCCAAACCTTCGATCAGACACATCATGTATTATTTCATTTAATCCTTCAAACATCCAGGAAATTTGGTATTATCTCCATTTTCTAAATAAAGAAAATCAGCCTTAGACAGTTGTAAGACAGTTTAGAGCTGGGATTTGAGTTCAGGCCTCAAGCCTGTGCTCTTTCCATATTGGACAACCCCAAAATGAAAACAGAGAAGTCAATGATTTTGCCTGAAGTGACCACTTCACATTGGTGTACTTTCCTTCCATTTCTTTGCTTTTTTTCCCTTAAAAAGCTGGGTGATTTGACAGAGTCCTCAACAGGGTAGTATACAAGAGAGAAGTCAGTGTCACTCCCCTACTCTAAGCAAAAGGGTCATCTAGCTCCCTTATCTTTTATTTTTTCTATAGAATTCTACCTTGTATCATACAGAATTACGAGTTATTGGGATTGGCAGTAAAGGGGGATGATAGGAAATGAGCCTAAAGGCAAATATATCCAAGTACCTTTAATTTGGTAATATTATGAGCTATAAGAAGAGATAGGTATATAGATGAATGTCAGTTTTTAATACACACCTAGACTAAGGCATACAGTTGGTGCACTGGATTAATATGGCCTTTGAGAACCTGGACACTTTGCTTTTCCCTCTTTAGGCATTACAGTCTGGAGGTCTGTCTGCTGTCACACAGGGCCAGAGGGTGACAGCTTGATTTCAGGAATTAGATTCTATGCTGTCAGGAGAGCAGTGATTGTGAGAAACTGGATACTATTTGTCACTTGGTACAGAATTCAAGGTGATTTTTACATGCAAGCCATAGACACCATGGGACAACTTGTTGAAATAAAGAGGAAGGGACCAAGATTTGGAATGGAAAGATCTGGACTCAGGTCTCAGTTTTATTCCTACTACCAGTTTCAAACTGGCTTGAGCAATTCTTAGCCTTGCTGATGGTCGGTTTTCTCATCTGCAAAATGGAGATAATTATAATACCAACAATGGAGAATTGTAAGCCTAAAATAAGATAACATAACAAAATTTCTACAAACTGCTATGTAATCATATGAAAATTAGTTGTTAATATTATTTTAATTCACTGAAGATGATTAGTAGTTGCTGTCTTCCTAATTGTCCTTACTTGGTGGCCAGAGGTCTCTGGTCTTGATGGCTCTTTTGTAATTTGTGTTCCTATTTTCCTACAGATTATACATTTTCTTACCAAATTTTTCATTGAAACTATGTTCTTTAGAAGTTCCAGTTCAGGCTTGACATAAAAATGGCAGTCCAATCAAATTATATTTTTTAGCAAAATGCAGAATAAAGTGGAAGGTTAGAGGGGACTCTGGAGGAGGCAAGCAAGAGTGGAGATGTGACTGTTAAGTCCCTGCTCTAATAGTTACCAAGTATGTCTTTCTTTCCTTGCCAACTAAATGGGAGAATAAGTAACTGTAACAATTCCATAGGGTTTTTGACATTAAATGAAATAATACATATGTGGCATTATGTGCTTAGAACACAGTAAGTATGAAATAAATATTAACTATTATTAGAAATGGAAAGTTCTTACTTAAAAACTGCCTTGATGAAGTCAAAAGCAAAGCTATATAATGCTGAACTATGTCAAGGTTTGTTCAAGAGTGTTGATTGCCTACTCTACCATACCTAGACCATGTCTATCAGATCAGTGGCTTAGTCATTGAAAATTTAGCTCCCTTCCGCCATTCTTAGGCTCATCATTCTTAACTCCGTACAATTTGATTTGAATTGATTTAGTCACCTTTTTTTTAAATCCAGTGTAACAGCCAATTACACTGGCTTTTAAAATTGATTAATTAATTAATATTCCAATTTCTATTAAGGTTATTTTCCCCTCTTGTTGGCTTCCTTCCCTTCTTCATCTCTCTTTCTCTCTCTCTCTCTCTCTCTGTCTCTCTCTCTCTCTCTCTCTCACACACACACACACACACACACACACACGCATGCACACAGAACCTGTGCTAAGCCTGTCTGAAGTGCAGACATGCATCATACACAGTTCCTACCCACAGTCCAAGAGAAGTGACAAGGTGGATAGACAAAGGGTAAAATGTGGTAGGAATCTTGAGTATCCTGATGATTTAGAGGAGAGATCACCCAGAGTAATTAGGGAGGTTCTCAGGACATGAACTGTGAGCTGGACATGAACTCTGAGGTGGACATGAACTGCGAGCTGGACACGAACTCTGAGCTGGACCCTGAAGGATGGTAGAATCCAGCCATGTAAAGACTTAAGGAGAAGAGAGAAGAATGTGTACTACAGGCTAAGGAAGCAACAGGAGCAAAGGCATACAGATGGTCTTCTCTTAGGAGGACGAATATAAGAGATTAGCTACAATGATTGTATCTTCCCCTCTCTGCCTTTTGCATAGTCAGCTAGGGCACTCTTCATAGCAAAAATGGGTGTGGTGGTGGAGACAATTCCCAGCTCTGACCTACATTTCCCAAGCATCAAATTGTTCCCACGTTTGACTTTTTCTGTTATACTTCTTGAATCCTGAGGTTTGTCAGTCATCTGAGTGGGTTTCATGTTTAGTATTTACCCATTCAGATAATAACCGCTGTCAAATCGGTCTCTAAGGGACCATTGTGGTATCTGTTTCTCAATCCTGTGCTTCTCTCTCTAATTTTACTCTGTGATGAAGTAATCAGTGAACTGCAAAGGGAAGCAGTTTTAATTCGGGTCATGCAATAAGGTGCCTTCTTCAACCCCACCTGTGCTAACACCTTGGCAATTACTTTGGGCAGGTTCAGTCCATGGATTCAGTCTTTTTCTTCCATTCTTCAGACTGACTGAGCAGGTCTCGGTGTCTCGGTGCTCCACAAGAATGGGAGATAAAGAACAATACAACATGGTCCCTACATTCCAGGTAGTCTAGAAGAACTAAAAAAAAGTGACTAAGAGCACAAGAGAGGGACACTTAACATTTTTTTGGAGTTAACGAAGTGACAGGTTTTTTTTGTTTTGTTTTGTTTTTTCCCCCTGGTGGAAGGGTGTCAATGAGGCTGTTCTGTAGGAGGTGGAATTTGAGTTAAGCCTTGAAAGATGGGGATGGTCATCAGGTCATAGGCTGAGAGGTGATGCAGTGAACTAGTTCTTACCTGCGAATGAGCCTCCTGACTCTCAAGCTTTGTTATGTGTCAGTGCCTCATCTTCATATCCAGATTCCTCAGTCAATGATGACAGGTCTTTTTCCCTCAAGGTTCTAGATCCATCATCTTTCAGAGACAAACCATTCTGTCTAGAGTGTTCACTAATGCCAAACACTTACAGAATTATATTAAAATGATGTTTTTCAGGTTGAATTTTAGCCTGCTGACCTCTCTTAACTTCATGGGGGTTTTGATGTCTATCTCCTCAGGATGAATTCCAAATTTACTCTTGGAAAAAGGTAATATGGATCTACCTGTCAGCATTAAACGGCGCATTTGGTCTCACTCCTGACCACCCTCTCATTACAGATGAGGACTATATCATAAATAGAGCCATAATAAAGCCAGACCTAAAGGTAAGTAAACTTATGGCTGCTGCTGATGTCAGAGAGATTTAATCTTTTTTCCCCTCAAGTATAAAGTTAAATGTATCTCCTCCACGGTGCCAATCCTCATTTGATAGTGTATATTTAAAACGTGAACTTTGGAGCCAGACAGTCCAAATCTCAGCTTCCTCCTTCTAAATAGTGCAACCATTGATCTTAACCCTGCTGAGCCTGTTTTGTCATCTACAAAATGATGATAATGTTTATTTCTAATATATATATATATTTTAAAGAAAATATATGCTTTTATTTTTCCGTGATTACAAACACAACTGAATATCAAATGCACAAAGTAAGAATTATACGGGGAAAAAAATCAGATACGTTCATGTATATATCACCTTTTCAAGGCTATTTCCATCCAGAATAACCTTGGTTTGCCAGGGCCAATAGAAAGAAGTCACAAAATCGCCTTTAGTCAAATTTGTGTGTTTGCTTTCTTCTATAATTCCAATACCTCCACAATCAATGACTTGAGATAGCTGCCAAGGTGTTATATAATCAGTGCCAGTGTCTTCATTCATTCTACAACGAAGGCTGTGACTTCACACTTGGAAGGTTGCACAGCGGCCGGGCAGGGGTCTTGAAATGGAAAGTTGTGATAGGTGTACTATCTTCACTTGCCAGCTATGGCATAGGCAGTTTGGTTAGTTACTGCCTCTCTGGTCTTG
>NW_026654154.1:0-2009 GCF_009828535.3 Hylobates moloch
AATGTTTCTGTGTAGTTTTTATTTGAAGGTATTCCTTTTTCCACTATAGGACCCTTAGTGCTCCGAATGTCCACTTGCTGTTTCTACAGAAAGAGTGTTTCAGAACTGCTAAATCAAAAGTGAGTTTCAACTCCGTTAGTTGAATGCGCAGAATAGAAATTAGTTTCACTGAATGCTTCTGTGTAGTTTTAATTTAAAGATAATCCTTTTTCCACTATAGGACCTTAGCGCTCGGAATATACCCTTGCAGGTTCTACAAAAAGAGTGCTTCAGAATAGGCTTGAAATGTTTTAGTTGAATGCACAGAACAAATGAAGTTTCAAAGAATGCTTCCGTGTAGTGTTTATGTGAAGATTTTCCTTTTTCCACTACAGGCCCCTTAGCGCTCCAAATGTTCCCTTTCAGTTCCTACAGGAAATGTGTCTCAGAACTGCTCAATCAAAAGTAAGCTTCAACTCCGTCAGTTGAATGCATAGAACAGAAAGTAGTTTCACAGACTGCTTCTTTGTAGATTTTATTTGAAGATATTCCATTTTCCACTATAGGCCCCTTGGCACTCTGAATGTCCACCTGAAGTTTCTACAGAAAGAGAGTTTCAGAACTGCTTAATCAAAAGAAAGCTTCAACTCTGTTAGTTGAATGCACAGTTCAGAAAGAAGTTTCGCAGAATGCTTCTGTGTAGTTTTTATTTGAAGTTATTCCTTTTTCCACTATGGGCCCCTTAGCGCTCGGAATGTCCACTTGTAGTTTCTACAGAAAGAGTGTTTCAGAACTGCTCAATCAAAACTAAGGTTCAACTCCGTTAGTTGAATGCACAGAATAGGATGAAGTTTCGCAGAATGCTTCTGTGTAGTTTTTATTTGAAGATATTCCTTTTTCTACTATAGGCCCCTTAGCACTCTGAATGGCCCATTGCAGTTTCTACAGAAAGAGTGTTTCTGAACTGCCCAACCAAAAGTAAGATTCAACTCTGTTAGTTGAATGCACAGAACAGAAAGAAGTTTCACACAATGCTTCTGTGTAGTTTTTATTTCAAGATAATCCTTATCCACTATAGGCCCATTAGGTCTCTGAGTATCCACTTGCAGTTTCTACAGAAAGAGGGTTTCAGAACTGCTCAATCAAAAGTAAAGTTCAATTCCATTAGTTGAATGCACAGAACAGTAATTAGTTTCACAGAATGCTTCTGTGTAGTCTTTATTTGTAGATATTCCTTTTTCCACTATTGGCCCCTTAGCGCTCCGAATGTCCACTTGAAGTTTCTACCGAAAGAGTGTTTCAAAACTGCTTAATCAAATGTAAGCTTTAAATCTCTTAGTTGAATGCACAGATCAGAAAGAAATTTCGCAGAATGCTTCTGTGCAGTTTTTATTTGAAGACATTCCTTTTTCCACTAGAGGCCCCTTATTGCCCGGAATGTCCACTTGGAGTTTCTACAGAAAGAGTGTTTAGGAACTGCTCAATCAAAAGAAAGCTTCAACACTCTCAGTTGAATGCACAGAAAAGAAAGAAGTTTCACAGAATGCTTCTGTGTAGTTTTTATTTGAAGATATTCCTTTTTCAACTACAGGCACTTTAGCGCTCGGAATGTCCCTTGCAGGTTCTACAGAAAGAGTGTTTCATAACTGCTTAATCAAAAATAAGCTTCAACTCTGTAAGCTGAATGCACAGAACTGAAAGAAGTTTCAGAAAATGCTTCTGTGCAGTTTTAATTTGAAGATATTCCTTTTTCCACTATAGGCCCCTTAGCGCTCTGAAGGTACCCTTGCATTCTCTACAGAAAGCGTGTTTCAGAACTGCGCAACAAAAGTAAGGTTCAACTCTGTTAGTGGAATGCACAGAACAGAAAGAAGTTTCACAGAATACTTCTGTGAAATTTTTATTTGAAGATATTCCTTTTTCTACTATAGGCCCCTTAACGCTCCGAATGTCCCCTTGCAGTTTCTACAGAAAGAGGGTTTCAGAAAAGCTCAATCAAAAATAAGCTTCATCTCTGTTAGTTGAATGCA
>NW_026654154.1:2109-9666 GCF_009828535.3 Hylobates moloch
GAGAGTTTCAGAACTGCTCAATCAAAAGTAAGTTTCACTTCTGTTAGTTGAATGCACATAACACAAAGAATTTTCACAGAATTCGTAGGTGTATTTTTTATTTGAGGATATTAATTTTCCCAATATAGGCCCCTTAGTGCTCCGAATGTCCCCTTGCAGTTTCTACAGAAACAGTGTTTCAGAAGTGTTCAACCAAAAGTAAGCTTCAACTAAGTTAGTTGAATGCACAGAACAAAAAGAAGTTTCACAGAATGCTTCTGTGCAGTTTTTATTTGAATATATTCCTTTTTCCACTACAGGCCCCTTGGCATTCCGAATATCCCCTTGCAGTTTCTACAGAAAGAGTGTTTCAAAAATGTTCAATCAAAAAAAAGCTTCATCTCTGTTAGTTGAATGCACAAAACAGAAGGAAGCTTCACAGAATGCTTCTGTGTAGTTTTTATTTGAAGATATTACTTTTTCCACTATAGGCCCCTCAGCGGTCGGAATGTCCCCTTACAGTTTCTACAGAAAGAGAGTTTCAGAACTGCTCAATCAAAAGTAAGCTTCACCTCTGTGAGATGAATGCAGAGAACAGAAAGAAGTTTCACAGAATGCTTCTGTGTAGTTTTTATTTGAAGATATTACTTTTTCCACTATAGGCCCCATAGCGCTCTGAATGTCCCCTTGGAATTTCTACAGAAAGAGTGCTTCAGAACTGTTCAAGCAAAATTAAGCTTCAACTCTGTTAGTTGAATGCACAGAACAGAATGAAGTTTCACAGAATGCTTCTTTGTAGTTTTTATTTGAAGATATGCCTTTTTCCACTGTAGGCCCCTTAGCGCTCAGAAAGTCCCCTTGCACTTTCTACAGAAAGATTGTTTCGTAACTGTTCTATCAAAGGTAAGCTTCAACTCTGTTAGTTCAATGCACAGAACAGAAAGAAGTTTCACAGAATGCTTCTGTGCAGTTTTTATTTGAAGATATTCCTTTTTCCAATGTAGGCCCCTTAGTGCTCAGAATGTCCCCTTGTAGTTTCTAGAGAAACAGTCTTTCAGAACTGATCAGTCAACAGTTAGCTTCATCTCTGTTAGTCGAATGCACAGAACAGAAAGAAGTTTCACAGAATGCTTCTGTGTAATTTTTATTTGAAGATATTCCTTTTTCCACTATAGGCCCCTTAACGCTCAGAATGTTCACTTGCAGTTCATAAAGAAAGAGTGTTTCATAACTGTAATATCAAATGTAAGCTTCAACTCTGTTAGTTGAATGCACAGAAAAGAAAGAAGTTTCCCAGAATGCTTCTGTGTGGTTTTTATATGAAGATATTCCTTTTTCCACTATAAGCCCTTTAGCGCTCAGAATGTCCCCTTGCAGTTTCTAAAGAAAGAGTGTTTCAGAAGTGCACTATCAAAAGTAATCTTCAACTCTGTTGAATGCACAGAACAGAAAGAAGTTTCACAGAATGTTTCTGTGTAGTTTTTATTTGAAGATATTCCTTTTTCCACTATAGGCCCCTTAGTACTCCGAATGTACCCTTGCAGTTTCCACAGAAACAGGTTTTCATAACTGCTCTATCAAAAGTAAGCTTCAACTCTGTTAGTTGAATTCACAGAACAGAAAGTAGTTTCACAGAATGCTTCTGAGCAGTTTTTATTTGAAGATATTCCTTTTTCCAATATAGGCCATTTAGCGCTCCTAATGTTCCCTTGCAGTTACTACACTGAGAGAGTTTCAGGACTGCTCAATGAAAAGTAAGCTTCAACTCTGTTAGTTGAATGCACAGAACAGAAAGAAGTTTCACAGAATGCTTCTGTGTAGTTTTTTATTGAGGATATTCCTTTTTCCACTGTAGGGCCCTTAGTGCTCCGAATGTCCCATTGCAGTTTCTACAGAAACAGTGTTTCAGAACTGCTCAATAAAAACTAAGCTTCAACTCTGTTAGTTGAATGCACAGAACAGAAAGAAGTTTTACAGAATGCTTCTGTATAGTTTTTATTTGAAATTACTCCTTTTTCCACTAAAGGCCCCCAAGTGCTCAAAATATCCTCTTCCAGTTTCCACAGAAAAAGTGTCTCAGAACTGCTCAATCAAAAGTAAGCTTCAAATCTGTTAGTAGAATGCACAGAACAGAAAGAAGTTTCAAAGACTACTTCTGTGTAGTTTTTATTTGAAGATATCCCTTTTTCCACCATCGTCCCCTTCGCGCTCTGAATATCCCCTTGTAGTTTCTACAGAAGGAGTGTTTCATAACTGCTCTATCAAAACAAAGCTTCAACTCTGTGAGTTGAATGCCCAGAACAGAAAGAAGTTTCACAGAATGCTTCTGTGTAGTTTTCATTTGAAGATATTCCTTTTTCCACTGTAGGCCAAATAGCGCTCCGCATGTTCCCTTGCAGTTACTACAGAAAGAGTATTTCAGAACTGCTCAATCAAAAGTAAGCTTCAACTCTGTTAGTTGAATTCACAGAACAGGAAGAAGTTTCACAGAATGCTTCTGTGTAGTTTTTATTTGAAGACATTCCTTTTTCCACTATAAGCCGTTTAGCGCTCAGAATGTCCACTTGCAGTTTCTACAGAAAGAGTGTTTCAGACCTGCTCTATCAAAAGTAAGCTTCAACTCTGTTAGTTTAATGCACAGAACAGAAAGAAGTTTCACAGAATGCTTCTGCGTAGTTTTTTTTTTGAAGACATTCCTTTTTCCACTGTAGGCCCCTTTGTGCTCAAAATATCCCCTTGCAGTTTCTACAGAAAGAGTGTTTCATAACTGCTCTATCAAAGCTAAGCTTCAACTCTGTTAGTTGAATGCACAGAATAGAAAGAAGATTCACAGAATGCTTTTGTGTAGTTTTTATTTGAAGATATTCCTTTTTCCACTAAAGACCCCTTAACGCTCAGAATGTCACCTTGCAGTTTCTACAGAAAAAGTGTTTCAGAACTGCTCTATCAAAAGTCAGCTTCAACCCTGTTATTTGACTGCACAGAACAGAAAGAAGTTTCACAGAATGCTTCTGTCTAGTTTTTAGTTGAATATATTACTTTTTCCACTATAGGCCCAGTAGCGCTGCGAATGTCCCCTTGCAGTTTCTACAGAAAGAGTGCTTCATAATTGCTCTATCAAAACTAAGCTTCAACTCTGTTAGTTGAATTCACAGAACACAAAGTAGTTGCACAGAATGCTTCTGTGTAGTTTTTATTTGAAGATATTCCTTTTTCCACTGTAAGCCTATTAGCCCTCAGATTGTCCCCTTGCAGTTTCTACAGAAAGAGTGTTTCAGAACTGCTCAATCAAAAGTAAGCTTCAACTCTGTTAATTCAATGCACATAACAGAAAGAAGTTTCACAGGATGCTTCTGAGAACTTTTTATTTGAAGATATTCCTTTTTCCACTGTAGCCCTTTAGCGCTCAGAATGTCCCCTTGCAGTTTCTACAGAGAGAGTGTTTCATAACTGCTCTATCAAACATAATCTTCAACTCTGTTAGTTAAATGCACAGAACAGAAAGAAGTTTCACAGAATGCTTCTGTGTAGTTTTTATTTGAAGATATTCCTTTTTCCACAATAAGCCCCTTAGCGCTCAGAGTGTCCACTTACAATTTCTACAGAAAGAGTGTTTCATAGCTGCTCTATCAAAAGTAAGCTTCAACTGTGTTAGTTGAATGCACAGAACAGAAAGAAGTTTCACAGAATGCTTCTGTGGAGTTTTTATTTGAAGATATTCCTTTTTCCACTATAGGCCCCTTAGCGCTCCGAATGTCCCCTTGCAGTTTCTACAGAAAGAGTGTTTCATAACTGCTCTATCAAAAGTAAGCTTCAACTCTGTTAGTTGAATGCACAGAACAGAAACTAGTTTCACAGAATGCATCTGCGCAGTTTTTATTTGAAGATATTCCTTTTTCCACTATAGGCCACTTTGCCCTCCGAATGTCCTTTTACAGTTTCTACAGAAAGAGTGTTTCAGAGCAGCTCAATCAAAAGTAAGGTTCAACTCTGTTAGTTGAATGCACAAAACAGAAAGAAGTTTCACAAAATGCTTCTGTGTAGTTTTTATGTGAAGATACTCTTTTTTCAATTATAAGAATATTAGCGCTCAGAATGTCCACCTGCAATTTCTACAGATAGAGTGTGACAGAACTGCTCTATCAAAAGTAAGCTTCAACCCTGTTAACTGAATTCACAGAACAGAAAGTAGTTTCACAGAATGCTTCTATGTAGTTTTTATTTGAAGATATTCCATTTTCCACTATAGGCCCCTTAGCGCTCCGAATGACCCCTTGCAGTTTCTACAGAAAGAGTTTTTCATAACTGCTCTATCAAAAGTCAGCTTCAACTCTGTTAGTTGATTGCACAGAACAGAAAGAAGTTTCACAGAATGCTTCTGTGCAGTTTTTATTTGAAGATATTCCTTTTTCCACTATTAGCCACTGAGCGCTCCGAATATCCCCTTGCAGTTTCTACAGAAAGAGTGTTTCAGAACTACTCAATCAAAAGTAAGCTTCAACTCTGTTAGTTGAATGCACAGAACAGAAAGAAGTTTCACAGAATGCCTCTGTGTAGTTTTTATTTGAAGATATTTCTTTTTCCACTGTAGGCCCCTTAGCGCTCAGAATGTCCACTTACAGTTTCTACAGAAAGAGTGTTTCAGAACTGCTCAATCAAAAGTAAGCTTCAACTCTGTTAGTTGAATGCACAGAACAGAAGGAAGTTTCACATAATGCTTCTGAGTAGTTTTTATTTGAAGATATTCCTTTTTGCACTGTAGTCCCCTTAGCGCTCAGAATGTCCCCTTGCAGTTTCTACAGAGTATTTCATAACTGCTCTATCAAACATAATCTTCAACTCTAGTGAATGCACAGAATAGAAAGCAGTTTCACAGAATGCTTCTGTGTAGTTTTTATTTGAAGATATTCCTCATTCCACTCTAGGCCCCTTAGAGCTCCGAATTTTCACTTGCAGTTACCACAGAAAGGGTGTTTCAGAACTGCTCAATCAAAAGATAGCTTCTACTCTTTTATTCAATGCACAGAACAGAAAGCAGTTTCAGAGGATGCTTCTGTGCAGTTTTAATTTGAAGAAAATCCTTTTTCCCCTAGAGGCCATTTAGCGATCCGAATGTTCCCTTGCAGTTTCTACAGAAAGAGTTTTTCAGAACTGCTCAATCAACGGTAGTCTTCAACTCTGTTGGTTCAATGGGCAGAACAGGAAGAAGTTTCACAGAATGCTTCTGTGTAGTTTTTATTTGAAGACATTCCTTTTTCCACTATAAGACCTTTAGCGCTCAGAATGTCCACTTGCAGTTTCTACAGAAAGAGTGTTTCAGAACTGCTCAATCAAAAGTAAGCTTCACCTCTGTTAGTTAAATGCACAGAACAGAAAGAAGTTTCACAGAATGCTTCCATTTAGTTTTTATTTGAAGATATTCCTTTTTCAAATGTAGGCCACTTAGCGCTCAGAATGTCCGCTTGCAGTTTTCACAGAAAGATTGTTTCATGACTCCTCTATCAAAAGTAAGATTCAACTCTGTTAGTTGAATGCACAGAACAGAAAGAAGTTTCACAGAATGCTTCTGTGTTGTTTTTATTTGAAGATATTGCTTTTTCCACTATAGGCCGCATATTGCTCAGAATGTCCCCTTGCTGTTTCTACATAAACAGTGTTTCAGAACTGGTCAATCAAAAGTAAGCTTCAACTCTGTTAGTTGCATGCACAGAAAAGAAAGAAATTTCAGAGAAAGCTTCTGTGTAGTTTTTCTTTGAAGATATTCCTTTTTCCACTCTAGGCCCCTTAGAGTTCAGAGTGTCCCCTTCCAGTTTCTACAGAAAGAGTGTTTCAGAACTGCTCAATCAAAAGATAGCTTCACCTCTCTTACTTGAATGCTCAGAAGAGAAAGCAGTTTCACAGGATGCTTCTGTGCAGTTTTTATTTGAAGAAATTTCTTTTTCCCCTAGAGGCCACTTAGCGATCCGAATGTTCCCTTGCAGTTTCTACAGAAAGAGTGTTTCAGAACTGCTCAATCAAAAGTAAGCTTCAACTCTGTTAGTTGAGTGCACAGAACAGGAAGAAGTTTCACAGAACGCTTCTGTGAGGTTTTTATTTGAAGACATTCCTTTTTCCACTATAGGATTTTTAGCGCTCAGAATGTCCACTTGCAGTTTATACAGAAACAGTGTTTCAGAACTGCTCAATCAAAAGTAAGCTTCAACTCTGTTAGTTGAATGCACAGAACAGAAAGAAGTTTCACAGAATGCTTCTGTTTAGTTTTTATTTGAAGATATCCCTTTTTCCACTATAGTCACCTTACGACTCCGAATGTCCCCTTGCAGTTCCTACAGAAAGAGTGTTTCATAACTGATGTATCAAAACTAAGCTTCAACTCTGTTAGTTGAATGCACAGAAAAAAAGGAATTTTCACAGAATGCTTCTGTGTAGTTTTTATTTGAAGATATTTCTTTTTCCACTATAGGCCCCTTAGTGCTCGGAATGTCCTCTTCCAGTACGTATAGAAAGATTGTTTCAGAGCTGCTCATTCAAAAGTAAGTTTCAACTCCGTTAGTTGAATTCACAGAACAGAAAGAAGTTTCACAAAATGCTTCTGTGTAGTTTTTATTTGAAGATATTCCTTTTTCCACTATAAGCCCCTTAGTGCTCCGAATGTCTACTTGCAGTTTCTACAGAAAGGGTGTTTCAGAACTGCTCTATCAAAAGTGATCTTCAACTCTCTTAGCTAAATGCACAGAACAGAAAGGAGTTGCACAGAATGCTTCTGTGTAGTTTTTATTTGAAGATATTACTTTTTCCACTTTAGGTCCGTTGGTGCTCGGAATGTCCCCTTACAGTTTCTACAGAAACAGTGTTTCAGAACTGCTCAATCAAAAGTAAGCTTCAACTCTGTTAGTTGAATGCACAGAACAGTAAGAAGTTTCACAGAATGTTTCTGTTTTGTTTTTGTTTGAAGATATCCCTTTTTCCACTATAATATCCTTAGCGCTCAGAATGTCCACTTGCAGTTTCTACAGAAAGAGTGTTTCAGAACTGCTCTATCAAAAGTAAGCTTCAACTCTGCTAGTTTAATGCACAGAACAGAAAGAAGTTTCACAGTATGCTTCTGTGAAGTTTTTATTTGAAGATATTTCTTTTTCCGCTATAGGCCCCCTAGCGCTCCGAATGTCCACTTGCTGTTTGTACAAAAAGAGTGTTTCAGAACTGCTCTATCAAAAGTAAGCTTCAACTCTGCTGGTTGAATGCACAGAACAGAAAGAAGTTTCACAGAATTCTTTTGTGTAGTTTTTATCGGAAGATATTCCTTTTTCCGCTATAGGCCCCTTAGCGCTCGGAATGTCCCCTTGCAGTTTCTACAGAAAGAGTTCTTCACAACTGCTCTATCAAAAGTAATCTTCAACTCTGTTAGTTGAATGCACAGAACAAAAAGATGTTTCACAGAATGCTTCTGTGTAGTTTTTATTTGAAGATATTACTTTTTCCACTATAGACCCCTTTGTGCTCCGAATATCCCCATGCAGTTTCAACAGAAAGAATGTTTCAGAACTGCTCAATCTAAAGTAAGCTTCAACTCCGTTA
>NW_026654155.1:0-9664 GCF_009828535.3 Hylobates moloch
GGATTAAGAAAATGTGGCACATATTTTCTTAATCCAGTCTATCGTTGTTGGACATTTGGGTTGGTTCCAAGTCTTTGCTATTGTGAATAGTGCCACAATAAACATACGTGTGCATGTGTCTTTATAGCAGCATGATTTATACTCCTTTGGGTATATACCCAGTAATGGGATGGCTGGATCAAATGGTATTTCTAGTTCTAGATCCCTGAGGAATCGCCACACTGACTTCCACAATGGTTGAACTAGTTTACAGTCCCACCAACAGTGTAAAAGTGTTCCTATTTCTCCACATCCTCTCCAGCACCTGTTGTTTCCTGATTTTTTAATGATGGCCATTCTAACTGGTGTGAGATGGTATCTCACTGTGGTTTTGATTTGCATTTCTCTGATGGCCAGTGATGATGAGCATTTCTTCATGTGTTTTCTGGCTGCATAAATGTCTTCTTTTGAGAAGTGTCTGTTCATGTCCTTTGCCCACTTTTTGATGGGGTTGTTTGTTTTTTTCTTGTAAATTTGTTTGAGTTCATTGTAGATTCTGGATATTAGCCCTTTGTCAGATGAGTAGGTTGCAAAAATTTTCTCCCATTCTGTAGGTTGCCTGTTCACTCTGATGGTAGTTTCTTTTGCTGTGCAGAAGCTCTTTAGTTTAATGAGATCCCATTTGTCAATTTTGGCTTTTGTTGCCATTGCTTTTGGTGTTTTAGACATGAAGTCCTTGCCCACGCCTATGGCCTGAATGGTATTGCCTAGGTTTTCTTGTAGGATTTTAATGGTTTTAGGTCTAACATTTAAGTCTTTAATCCATCTTGAATTAATTTTTGTATAAGGTGTAAGGAAGGGATCCAGTTGCAGCTTTCTAATGGGAGATTTTAACACCCCACTGTCAACATTAGACAGATCATCTAGACAGAAAGTTAACAAGGATATCCAGGAATTGAACTCAGCTCTAAACAAAGTAGACCTAATAGACATCTACAGAACTCTCCACCCCAAATCAACAGAATATACATTTTTTTCAGCACCACACCACACCTATTCCAAAATTGACCACATAGTTGGAAGTAAAGCTCTCCTCAGCAAATGTAAAAGAACAGAAATTATAACAAACTGTCTCTCAGACCACAGTGCAATCAAACTAGAACTCAGGATTAAGAAACTCACTCAAAACCGCTCAACTACATGGAAACTGAACAACCTGCTCCTGAATGACTATTGGGTACATAATGAAATGAAGGCAGAAATAAAGATGTTCTTTGAAACCAACGAGAACAAAGACAAAACCTACCAGAATCTCTGGGACACATTCAAAGCAGTGTGTAGAGGGAAATTTATAGCACTAAATGCCCACAAGAGAAAACAGGAAAGATCCAAAATTGACACCCTAACATCACAATTAAAAGAACTAGAAAAGCAAGAGCAAACACATTCAAAAGTAACTGGAAAATTGTTAAGGAGAGAGGAGACAAAGCTAGTAGGTACTAATTTTTCACAAAGTGTCTACTTTTACTGTTTAAAATTGAAAAGCAGTTTAAAATACAATTATATGCTGCATAATGATGTTTTGGTCAACTGCACATGCAAAGGTCACCCCATAAGATTATAACGAAGTTGAAAAATTCTTTTTTTAATTATTATACTTTAAGTTCTAGGGTACATGTGCACAACGTGCAGGTTTGTTGCATATGTATACATGTGCCATGTTGGTGTGCTGCACCCATTAACTCGTCATTTACATTAGGTATATCTCCTAATGCTATAGCTCCCCACTCCCACCACCCCATGACACACCCTGGTGTGTGATGTTCCCCTTCCTGTGTCCATGTGTTCTCATTGTTCAATTCCCACCTATGAGTGAGAACATGTAGTGTTTGGTTTTTTGTCCTTGCAATAGTTTGCTGAGAATGATGGTTTCCAGCTTCATCCATGTCTCTACAAAGGGCATGAACTCATCCTTTTTTATGGCTGCATAGTATTCCATGGTGTATATGTGCCACATTTTCTTAATCCAGTCTTTCATAGATGGGCATTTGGGTTGGTTCCAAGTCTATGCTATTGTAAATAGTGCTGCAGTAAATATACGTGTGCATGCGTCTTTATAGTAGAATGATTTATAATGCTTTGGGTATATACCCAGTAATGGAATTGCTGGGTGAAACAGTATTTCTGCTTCTAGATCCTTGAGGAATCACCACACTGACTTCCACAATGGTTGAACTAATTTACACTCACCTCAACACTGTAAAAGCATTCCTATTTCTCCACATCCTCTCCAGCACCTGTTGTTTCCTGACTTTTTAATGATGGCCATTCTAACTGGCATGAGATGGTATCTCATTGTGGTTTTGATTTGCATTTCTCTGAAGACCAGTGATGATGAGCTTTTTTTTCATATGTTTGTTGGCTGCATAAATGTCGTCCCTTGAGAAGTTTCTGTTCATATCCTTCACCCACTTTTTAATAGGGTTGCTTTTTTTTTTTTGTAAATGTGTTTACGTTCCTTGTAGATTCTGTATATTAACCCTTTGTCAGATGGACAGATTGCAGAAATACTCTCCCATTCTGTAGGTTGCCTGTTCACTCTGATGATAGTTTCCTTTGCTGTTCAGAAGCTCTTTAGTGTGATTAGACACCATTTGTCAATTTTGGCTTTTGTTGCCATTGCTTTTGGTGTTTTAGTCATGAAGTCTTTGCCCATGCCTATGTCCTGAATGGCATTGTGTAAGTTTTCTTCTAGGGTTTTTATGGTTTTAGGTCTTATGCTTAAGTCTTTAATCCATCTTCAGTTAATTTTTGTATAAGGTGTAAGGAAGGTGTCCAATTTCAGTTTTCTGCATATGGCTAGCCCGATTTCCCAACATCATTTATTAAATAGGGAATCCTTTTCCCATTGCTTGCTTGTGTCAGGTTTTTCAACAATCAGATGGTTCTAGATGTGTGACATTATTTCTGAGGCCTCTGTTCTGTTCCACTGGTCTATATATCTGTTTTGGTACCAGTATCATGCTGTTTTGGTTACTGTAGCCTTGCAGTATAGTTTGAACTCAGGTAGCATGATTCCTCCAGCTTTGTTCTTTTTGCCCATGATTGTCTTGGGTATGAGGGCTCTTTTTTGGTTCCATGTGAAATTTAAAGTAGTTTTTTCCAATTCTTTGAAGAAAGTCAATGGTAGCTTGATGGGGGTAGCATTGAATCTATAAATAACTTTGGGCAGTATGGCCATTTTCACGATATTGATTCTTCCTATCCATGAGCATAGAATGTTTTTCCATTTGTTTGTATCCTCTCTTATTTCCCTGAGAAGTGGTTTGTAGTTCTCTTTGAAGAGGTCCTTCACATCCCTTTGAAGTTGTATTCCTAGGTATTTTAATCTCTTTGTAGCAATTGTGAATGGGAGTTCACTCATGATTTGGCTCTCTGTGTGTCTATTATTGTTGTATAGGAATGCTTGTGATTTTTGCACACTAATTATTTATTCAGAGTCTTTGCTGAAGTTGCTTATCAGCTTAAGAAGATTTGGGGCTGAGATGATGGGGTTTTCTAAATATACAATCATGTCATCTGCAAACAGACAATTTGACTTCCTCTCTTCCTATTTGAACACCCTTTATTTCTTTCTCTTGCCTGATTGCCCTGGCCAGAACTTCCAATACTGTGTTGAATAGGAGTGGTGAGAGAGGATATTCGCGTCTTGTGCCAGGTTTCAAAGGGAATTCTTCCAGCTTTTGCCCCTATAGTACAATATTGGCTGTGGGTTTGTCGTAAATAGATCTTATTATTCTGAGATATATTCCATCAATACCTACACTATTGGGAGTTTTTAGCATGAAGTTGTGTTGAATTTTATCAAAGGCCTTTTCTGCATCTATTGAGTTAATTATCTGGTTGTTGTTGTTGGTTCTGTTTATGTGATGGATTACGTTTATTGATTTGTGTATGTTGAACCGTCATTGCATCCCAGGGATGAAGTTATCTTGATCGTGGTGGATAAGCTTTTTGATGTGCTTCTGGATTCGGTTTGTCAGTATTTTATTGAGGTTTTCTGCATTGATATTCATCAGGGATATTGGCCCGACGTTTTCTTTTATTCTTGTATCTGTGCCAGGTTTTGGTATCAGGATGATGTTGGCCTCTTAAAATGAGTTATGGAGGAGTCCCTCTATTTCTACTGTCTGGAATAGGTTCAGAAAGAATGGTACCAGCTCCTCTTTGTACTTCTGGTAGAATTAGGCTGTGAATCCATCCTGGGCTTTTTTTGGTTGTTATTTTCAAATGGTATTGGTCTATTCAGGATCAAAACTTCTTGTTTATCTTGGAATATTCATTTCTTCTAGATTTTCTAATTTATTTGCGTAGAGGTGTTTATAGTATTCTGTGGTGTTAGTTTGTATTTCTGTGGAATTGGTGGTGATATCCTGTTTATAATTTTTTTTTTTGAGACAGAATCTCACTGCGTCACCCAGGCTGGAGTGCAGTGGTGCGATCTTGGCTTACTGGAAGCTCTGCCTCCAGGGTTCATGCCATTCTCCTGCCTCAGCCTCCCAAGTAGCTGGGACTACAGGTGCCCGCCACCTTGCCCGGCTAATTTCTTGTATTTTTAGTAGAGATGGGGTTTCACCATGTTAGCCAGGATGGTCTCAATCTCCTGACCTCGGGATTCGCCCATTTTGGCCTCCCAAAGTGCTGGGATTACAGGCATGAGCCACCACGCCTGGCCCCCCTTTATCATTTTTATCATGTCTATTTCATTCTTCTCTTTTTTCTTCTTTATTAGTCTCACTAGCAGTCTATCTATTTTGTTAATTTTTCAAAAAAACAGCTTCTTCATTCATTGATTTTTTGAAGGGTTTTTCGTGTCTCTATCTCTTTCAGTTCTGCTCTGATCTTAGTTATTTCTTGTTTTATGCTAGCTTTTGAATTTGTTCGCTCTTGCTTTTCTAGTTGTTTTCATTGTGTTGTTAGTGTCTGATTTTAGATCTTTCCCACTGTCTGATGTGGATATTTAGTGCTATAAATTTCCCTCTGAACACTGCTTTAGCTTTGTCCCAGAGAATCTGGTACGTTGTCTTTGTTCTCGTTGGTTTCAAAGAACTTATTTATTTCTGCCTTAATTTCGTTATTTACCCAGTAGTCATTCAGAAGCAGGTTGTTCATTTTCCATGTAATTTTGCAGTTTTGAGTGAGTTTTTAAATCCTGAGTTCTAATTTGATTGCACTGCAGTCTGAGGGACTGTTTGTTACGATTTCCATTCTTTTGCATTTGCTCAGGAGTGTTTTACTTCCAATTATGTGGTGAATTTTAGAATAAGTGTGGTGTGGTGCTGAGAAGAATGTATATTCTGTTGAATTGGGGTGGAGAGTTCTATAGATGTCTATTAGTTCCACTTGATCTAGAGCTGAGTTCAAGTCCTGGATATTCTTGTTAATTATCTGGCTCTTTGCTCTGTCTAATATTGACAGTGGGGTGTTAAAGTCTCCCACTATTATTGTGTGGGAGTCTAAGTCTCCTTTTAGGTCTCTAAGAACCTGCTTTATGAAACTCGGTGCTCCTGTATTGGGTGCATATATATTTAGGATAGTTAGCTCTTCTTGTTTTATTGATCACTTTACCATTATGTAACACCCTTATTTGGCTTTTTGAAAATTGTTGTTTTAAAGTTTGTTTTATCAGAGACTAGGATTGCAACCCCTGCTTTTTTTTGCTTTCAATTTGCTTGGTAAATATTCCTCCATCCCTTTATTTTGAGCCTATGTGTGTCTTTGCACATAAGATGAGTCTCCTGAATATAGCACATCAATAAGCTTAACTTTTTATCCAATTTGCCATTCTGTTTCCTTCAATTGGGGCATTTAGCCCATTTACATTTAAGGTTAGTATTGTTATGTGTGAATTTGATCCTGTCATTATGATGCTAGCTGGTTATTTTGCCCATTAGTTAATGCAGTTTCTTCATAGTGTTGATGGTCTTTACAATTTGGTATGTTTTTGCAGTGAT
Organism: Hylobates moloch; assembly: GCF_009828535.3. NCBI lineage: Eukaryota > Metazoa > Chordata > Mammalia > Primates > Hylobatidae > Hylobates > Hylobates moloch. The sequence continues at coordinate 5,994 of NW_026654155.1, forward strand.
TGGTACAGTTTTTCCTTTCCATGTTTAGTGCTTCCTTCAGGATCTCTTGTAAGGCAGGCCTAGTGGTGACAAAATCTCTCAGCATTGCTTGTCTGTAAAGGATTTTACTTCCCTTTTGCTTATGAAGGTTAGTTTGGCTGGATATGAAATTCTGGGTTGAAAATTCTTTTCTTTAAGAATGTTGGATATTGGCCCCCAATAACCCTACAATCTTCTGGCTTCTAGGGTTCCTGCAGAGAGATCTGCTGTTAGTCTGATGGGCTTCCCTTTGTGGGTAACCTGACCTTTCTCTCTGGCTGCCCTTCACATTTTTTTCCTTTGTTTCAACCTTGGTTAATCTGATGATTATGTGTCTTCTGGTTGCTCTTCTTAAGGAATATCTTAGTGGTGTTCTCTTTTTTTCTGGAAGTTGAATGTTGGCCTGTCTTGCTAGGTTGGGGAAGTTCTCCTAGATAATATCCTGAAGAGTGTTTACCAACTTGGCTGCATTTTCCCCATCACTTTCAGGTACACCAATCAAATGTAAGTTTGGTCTTTTCACATAGCCCCATATTTCTTGGAGGCTTTATTTATTCCTCTTCATTCTTTTTTCTCTAATCTTGTCTTCATGCTTTATTTCATTAAGTTGATCTTCAGTCTCTGATATACTTTATTCTGCTGATCAATCTGGCTATTGATACCTGTGTATGTTTCACGAAGTTCTCATGCTGTGTTTTTCATCTCCATCAGGTCATTTATGTTCTTCTCTAAACTGGTTATTCTAGTTAGCAATTCATCTAACCTTTTTCCAAGGTTTTTAGCTCTCTTGTATTAGGTTAGAACATGCGCTTTTAGCTTGGAGGAGTTTGTTATTACCCACCTTCTGAAGCCTACTTCTCTCAGTTCATCAGACTTATTCTTGTTTGGTTTGGTTCCCTTGCTGGAGAGGAGTTGTGATTCTTTGGAGGAGAAGAGCCATCCTGGGTTTTGGGATTTTCAGCCTTTTTGCACTGGTGTTTCCTCATCTTCATGGATTTATCTACCTTTGGTCTTTGATGTTGGTGACCTTCTGATGGGGTTTCTGTCTGGACATCCTTTTTTTGTTGGTGTTGATGCTATTCCTTTCCTTTTGTTAGTTTTCCTTCTAACAGTCAGGCCCCTCTGCTGGAGTTTGCTGGAGATCCACTCCAGACCCTGTTTGCCTGGGTGTCACCAGCAGAGGCTGTGGAATAGCAAAGATTGCTGCATTTTCCTTCCTCTGGAAGCTTCTTCCTAGAGGGGCACCCACAAGATGCCAGCCGGAGCTCTCCTGTATGAGGTGTCTGTTGGCCCCTGCCGGGAGGTTTCTCCCAATCAGGAGGCATGCAGGTTAGGGACCCACTTTAGGAAGCAGTCTATCCCTTAAGCAGAGCTCACATGCTGTGCTTGGAGATGTGCTGCTCTCTTCAGAGCTGGCAGGCATGAACATTTAAGTCTGCTGAAGCTGTGCCCACAACCACCTCTTCCCCCAGGTGCTCTGTCCCAGGGAGATGGGGGTTTTATCTATAAGCCCCTGACTGGGGCTGCTGCCTTTCTTTCTGAAATGCCCGGCCCAGAGAGGAGGAATCTAGAGGGGCAGTCTTGCTACGGAGGCTTTGTCGAGCTGCAGTGGGCTCTGCCCAGTTTGAACATGCTGGAGGATTTATTTACACTGTGAGGGGATAACTGCCTACTCAAGCCTCAGTAATGGTGGATGCCTGTCTCCCTACCAAGCTCAAGAGCCCCGGTCGACTTCAGACTGCTGTGCTGGTAGTGAGAATTTCAAGCCAGTGGATCTTAGCTTGCTGGACTCCATGGGGGTGGGATCTGCTTAGCTAGACCACTTGGCTTCCTGGCTTCAGCCCCCTTTCCAGGGGAATGAATGGTTCGGTCTCGCTGGCATTCCAGGAGCCACTAGGGTATGAAAAGAAAGCTCCTGCAGCTAGCTCAGTGTCTGCCCAAACAGCCGCCCAGCTTTGTGTTTGAAACCCAGGGCCTTGGTGGCATAGGCACCCGAGGGAATCTCCTGGTCTGCAGGTTGTGAAGATCATGGGCAAAGCATAGTACCTGTGCTGGAATGCACCGTTCTTCAAGGCACAGTCCCTTGGGGCTTCCCTTGGCTAGGAGAGTGAGTTCCCCAACCCTTTGTGCTTCCTGGGTGAGGCAATACCCCACCCTGCTTTGGCTTGCCCTCTGTGGTGGGCTGCACACAGTGTCTAACCTGTCCCAGTGAGATGAGCTGTGTACCTCAGTTGGAAATGCAGAAATCACCCGCCTTCTGCATTGATCTCACTGGGATCTGCAGACCAGAGATGTTCCTGTTTGGCCATCTTGCCAGCCACCCCAGTAATTACTTTAAATGCAAACAGATTCAGCTCTTTAATCGAAGGACAAAGATTGGCATAATAGATTAAAAAAAAAAAGAAAAAAAAAAACCCACATAATCCAACTGTATGCTATCTACAAGAGACTCACTTTCAATCCAAAGACACAAATAAAAAAATGAAAGGATGGAATATATTCATATTAATGCAAATAGTAACTCAAAGGGATCAGGATTGGTTATGCTAATATCAGACATAATCAATTTAAAAAAATGATTATAAGAGACAAAGAAAAATATTATATATTAGTAAAGCATTTAATATAGCCAATATAAAATTATACAATTTATATGCTTAATGATGGATCATCAAAATATATGAAGTAAAAACTGATAAAATTGAAAGAAGAAAATAGATAATTCTATAAAAATAGTTGGAGACTTTAATATCCCACTCTCAATAATTGATAGAACAACCAGACAGAAGATAAGTAATGATATAGAGGACTTAACACAATAAACTAGATCTAACATATGCAGAACACTACACAACAACAAAAGCATACAAATTTTTCTCAAGTGCATATATTTTTGAGGATAGATGATATGTTAGGCCACAAATTTAGCCAGTCTGTCAGTGTTTGCTTCGTATGTTTTGAGGTTCTATTGTTTGGTGTGGATATGTTTATTATTGGAATATATTTCTGACCTTTTTCTCAATGTATAATATCCTACTTTTTCTTTTATAATAGAAGTATTTTTGTCTATTTTGTCTGACATTAGTATAGCCACACCAGCTCTCTTTTGGATATTACTTGGATGGAATATATTTTCCATCTTTTCGTTTTCAGTATGGTTGCATGTTTAGATCTAAAGGACTTCTCTTGTAGACAGCATATAATTGAATCATGTTTCTAAATACTTTCTGCCAATCTCTGCCTTTTCATTGAGAGTTTAATTTATTTATATTTTGTGTTTACTTCTGCCATTTTGCTATTTGCTTTCTGTATGTCATATCTTTTTTGTCCCTCATTTCCTCCATTACTGCCTTTTCTGTGTGTTTAGTTGACTTTTTTCATGCACTGTTTCTATTGCCTTCTCATTCCCTCTTCTTTATACTTTTAGATATTTTATGGTTACCATGTAGATTACATTTATCAAACTAAATTTATAGCAATTTAGTTTGAATTGATACTAATTTAACTTTAATAGCCTACAAAAATGCTACTTGGCTAGGCACCGTTGCTCACACCTGTAGTCACAGCATTTTGGAAGGCTGAGCCAGGCAGATTGCTTGAACCCTGGAGTTTGAGACCAGCCTGAGCAATATGGTGAAACCCCTATCTCTGCC
>NW_026654156.1:0-9657 GCF_009828535.3 Hylobates moloch
GCAGGAGAATCGCTCGAACCCAGGAGGCGGAGGTTGCAGTGAGCCGAAACTGCGCCATTGCACTCCAGCCTGGGGGACAAGAGTGAACTTCGTCTCAAAAAAAAAAAAAAATAAAAATAAATGGATATAATTCACATGTCACAAAATTCACCATGTGAAAGGGTACAGTTTAGTGGTATTTTTTCTGTATATTCACTGACTTGTGCAATCGTCACTTTAATTCCAGAACATTTTTATCACCCCAAAAAAGAATCCCTACATCCATCTGTACTCCCTCCCCATTCCCTCCCTTCCCCCAAATCCCACCCCCACACTGATCTGCTTTCTCTTATTAGTCAGGGTTCTCTAGAGAGACAGAACTAATAGGAAATATATATGAAGAGGAGTTTATTAAGTATTTTTTTTTTTTTTTTGAGGCGGAGTCTCACTCTGTCACCCGGGCTGGAGTGCAGTGGCGCGATTTCGGCTCACTGCAAGCTCCGCCTGCCAGGTTCACGCCATTCTCCTGCCTCAGCCTCTCTGAGTAGCTGGGACTACAGGCACCCGCCACCACGCCCGGCTAATTTTTTCTATTTTTAGTAGAGACGGGTTTTCACCGTGGTCTCGATCTCCTGACCTCGTTATCCGCCCGCCTTGGCCTCCCAAAGTGCTGGGATTACAAGCGTGAGCCACTGCGCCCGGCCTAAGTTTATTAAGTATTAACTCACATGATCACAAGGTCCCACGGTAGGCCATCTGCAAGCTGAGGAGCAAGGAGAGCCAGTCCTAGTCCCAAAACTGAAGAACTTGGAGTCTAATGTTTGAGGCCAGGAAGCATCCAGCACGGGAGAAAGATGTAGGCTGGGAGGCTAGACCAGTCTCTCCTTTTCATGCCTTTTTGTCTGCTTTAGATTAGATTGTGCCCACCAGATTAAGGGCAGATCTGCCTTCCCCAGCCCACTGACTCACATGTTAATCTCTTTTGGCAGCACCCTCACAGACACACCCAGGATCAATACTTTGTATTCTTCGATCCAATCAAGTTGACACTCAGTATTAACCATCACAAGTCCACCCCTTGTCAATGTGAGATCATACATAATCTTCCAGTAAAGACAGTAGTAAGGTCATAATTATGCCTAACATACAACTATCCTTCGTATAACCAGAAATGCACCATTCCCCAACCCAAATACTATTACATAAAGCTGCTAATACTTAAATGCTGATATGAAGTCAATAAATCTTTTTTTGAGACAGAGTCTCACTCTGTTGCCCAGGCTGGAGTCCAGTGGCACGATCTCAGCTCACTGCAACCTCTGCCTCCTGGGTTCAAGCGATTCTCCTGCCTCAGCCTCCTGAGTAGCTGGGACTATAGGCATGCGCCATGATGCTGGCCAATTTTTTTTTTTTTTTTTGTATTTTTAGTAGAGACGGGGTTTCACCATGTTTGCCAGGCTGGTCTCGAACTCCTGACCTCAAGTGATCTGCCTGCCTTGGCCTCCCAAAGTGCTGGGATTACAGGCATGAGCCACTGTGCCCAGCCTGAAGTCAATAAATCTTATGTCACGTGATAAAGGAAAAGAAAATAAAATATTTTCCTAGTACAAGTGTATACATGCACAAACATGCTTTTAGCAAAAGGAGGAGGAAATACTCATGACAATTACAGTCCCCATTTCTGCAGCTGGTCACGTGGTCGTAGCTGGTACTGATGACTACCCTCTTCTACTACCCATTCTGTATTCCCTTGGCCTTCAGCAAGCACCTTAGCTGGCTTTGTTTTTTTTGCCTGGTGGAGTGACCCAAACCTTCATTCCTGAAGGGTCTGGGTCATTTGTAGTCCAGCCTGGATTGGGCTGTTGTAGTGTCCCCTTGACCTTAATCACAGGGCATGGTAATACTAAGAGACGCCCTAATGGGTCTCCTGTATTCCATGCATACTCTTCCCTAGTTCCATTGTGGAGTAGTAGACTGATTTTATCTTGATAGTCTGGGTCAGTCACCCTAGCCAACACTGTAACTCCCTTCTTAGCCTGTTGACTTAAAGGTAGGAGGAGCCCAAAGCACCCGGGTAGCAATCTTAACTTCCAGTTTAATGGAATCGTTATTGTGTCTCCTGGTGGCAGCGTTCCTCCCTCTGGAACTAAGACCCCTAGGCCAGCAGAACGTAATGTCACAGGAACAGGAAGCAACAATTTTGCTAGTAGATCACTAGGGGTGATGGTGAGTCATGCCGCTTCTACTTCCACCCCTTGATTTCTGGACCCGTGAATCCTGGCTATGGGAGAAACAGTACCATGTGTTGGACACTGATTCAGAGCATACACGGCCTTCTGGAGAACTTTGCCCCACCCCTGCAAAGTATTGTCACCTAGTTGGGTTATAATTGTGACTTCAAAAGGCCATTCCACCATTCTACTAATCCAGCTGCTTCAGGATGAAGGGGAACATGGTAAGACCAGTGAATTCCATGAGCATGAGCCCACTGCCACACTTCTTTAGCTATAAAGTGAGTGCCTTAGTCAGAGGCAATGCTGTGTGGAATACCATGACGGTGGATAAGGCATTCCATGAGTCCACGGATGGTAGTCTTGGCAGAAGCATTGCGTGCAGGATAGGCAAACCCATATCTGGAGTAAGTGTCTATTCCAGTGAGGACAAACCTCTGCCCTTGCCATGATGGAAGAGGTCCAATATAATCAACCTGCCACCAGGTAGCTGGCTGATCACCCCGAGGAATGGTGCCATATCAAGGGCTCAGTGTTGGTCTCTGCAGCTGGCAAATTGGGTACCCATCAGTGGCCATAGCCAGGTCAGCCTTGGTGAGTGGAAGTCCATGTTGCTGAGTCCATGCGTAACCTCCATCCCTGCCCCCATGGCCACTTTGTTCATGGGCCCATTGGGCGATGATGGGTGGCTGGGAAAAGAGGCTGAGTGGTGTCCACAGAAAGGGTCATCCTATCCAGTTGATTATTAAAATCCTACTCTACTGAGGTCACCTGTTGGTGAGCACTCACATGGGATACAAATATCTTCACAGTTTTTGACCACTCAGAGAGATCCATCCACATACCTCATCCCCGAATTTCTTTGTCACCAATTTTCCAATCATGCTTCTTCCCATGAATTCAGCCCATGAATCAGTATATAATCACACATCTGGCCATTTCTCCGTCCATGCAAAGTGCACAGCCAGGTGCACTGCTCCAAGTTCTGCCCACTGGAAAGATTTCCCTTCACCACTGTCCTTCAGGGGTGTCGTAGAAAGGGGCTGTAGTGGTGCCACTCTCTATTTTGGGGTGGTGCCTGCATATCGTGCAGAACCATCTGTGAACCAGACCCTAGTCTTCTCTTCCTCTGTCAACTGATCATAGGGAACTCCCCATGAGGCCGTCGGTGCAGGCTGGGGGAGAGAAGGCAGGGTGGCAGGAGTGGAGACCATGGGCATTTGAGCCACTTCCTCATGTAACTTACTTATGCCTTCAGGACCTGCTTGAGCCCGATCACGTATATACCACTTCCATTTGATGATAGAAAGCTGCTGTGCACACCCAGCTTTATGGATAGATGGGCCAGAAAGCACCCAGTTCATGATAGGTAGTTCAGGTTGCATGGTGACTTGATGACCCATAGCCAGATGTTCAGTTTCTACCAAAGCCTAGTAACAGGCCAAGAGCTGTATCTCAAAAGGAGAGTAGTTATCTGCAGAAGATGGCAGGGCCTTGCTCCAAAATCCTAGAGGCCTCCGCTGTGATTCACCTATGGGGGCCTGCCAAAGGCTCCAAACAGCATCCCTATCTGCCACTCTCACCTCAGGCACCACTGGATCTTATGGCCCAAGTGGCAGAGCAGCTTGCACAGCAGCCTGGACCTGTTGCAGAGCCTTCTCCTGTTCTGGACCCCACTAAAAACTGGCAGCCTTTCGGGTCACTTGAAAAATGGGTCGGAGTAACACACCCAAATGAGGAATGTGTTGCCTCCAAAATCCAAACAGGCCCACTAGGCGTTGTGCCTCTTTCTTGCTTGTAGGAGGGGCCAAATGCAGCAACTTATTCTTCACCTTGGAATATCTCGACAGGCCCCATACCATTGGACCCCTAGAAATTTTACTGAGGTAGAAGGTCCCTGAATTTTAGTCGGATTTATTTCCCATCCACTGGCATGCAAATGTCTCACCAGTAAGTCCATCGTGTTTGCTACTTCTTGTTCACTGGATCCAATCAGCATAATATCATCAATGCAGTGGACCAGTGTGATGTCTTGGGGAAGCGAAAAGCAATCGAGGTCTCTCCGAACAAGATTATGACACAAAGCTGGAGAGTTGATATACCCCTGAGGTAGGAGAGTAAAGGTATATTGCTGCTGAAGGCAAATTGCTTCTGGTAGGCCTTGTGGACAGGAATGGAGAAAAAGGCATTTGCCAAGTCAATGGCTGCATACCAGGTACCAGGAGATGTGTTAGTTTGCTTGAAACCACATCTGGTACAGCAGCTGCAATTGGAGTCACCACTTGGTTAAGCTTATGATAATCCATTGTCATTCTCCAAGATCCATCTGTCTTCTGCACAGGCCAAATGGGAGAGTTGAACGGGGATGTGGTGGGAATCACCACCCACGTGTCTTGCAAGTCCTTGATGGTGGCACTAATCTCTGCAGTCCTTCCGGGGATGTGACATTGTTTTTGATTTACTATTTTTCTAGGTAGAGGCGGCTCTAATGGCTTCCATTGGGCCTTTCCCACCATAGTAGCCCTCACCCTACCAGTCAGGGAGCCAATGTGGGGGTTCTGCCAGCTGCTAAGTATGTCCATGCCAATTATGCATTCTGGCACTGGGGAAATGACCACAGGATGAGTCTGGGGACCCACTGTAAGTCGGACCTGAGCTAAAACTCCATTAATTACCATACCTCCATAAGCCCCTACTTCAACTGCAGGACCACAGTGACGTTTTGGCTCCCTTGGAATCAACGTCAGCTCAGAGCCAGTGTCCAGTAGTCCCCAAAATGTCTGATCATTTCCCTTTCCTCAATGCACAGTTACCCTGTTTAAAGTCCAGAGGTCTCATTGGGGAAGGATGGGAGAAAGATTCACCACATAAATTGTTCGTAATGTGGGGTCCTTCCTTAAGGGGACCTGGCCTCCTCTTCATTCAAGGGGTTCTGGGTCTGTAAACTGGCTCAAGTCTGGAAATTGAGGGGCCGTGATTCTCTGTTTTTATAATTCAAATTAGTCTTTTGTCCATTTGACCCAGAAGTTTTCTGCTTATATAAATTCAGTAGGAAGGCAATAGGCTTCCTGTCAATTTCACTTCTAGGAACACCATGATTAATTAGCCAGTGCCAGAGCTCTACACGAGTCAGAATATTCTGATTGCCGCTTTGCCTCTGCTGTCCATTACGGTAGCTACACACACCTTGCCTTTGACGGTTGAGTGTCATCACTTGGCTCCTGCCACCTTGGGATCCAATTATTCCCATCATATTTAAATTTTGTAGTTGCATGACTGCAGTTCCCACCATTAGATCTGACATACAGGGAAGAACAATTACAGGGCTCTTCAAAGATGCAAGTGCTGCCCTCACGAATCTATTTTGCAAGGCATTGGTCAAAGGTATGTCTTCTGGACCCTCCCAGCTGGGATGAGTAGGTCTAAAGTGACTAATCCACTCCACCATCCCAATCTCCCTAAGCCTTTGGATCCCTTCCTCTACATTAAACCAAGGGAGATCAGGCATTTCCAGCTTACTCCCAGTGGGCCATCTTTTAATCCATATTTCAGCTAACCAAGCAAATAAACTCTTAGAACCTTTTTTAACTCCCCAGCTGCAACATTAAAAGCAGAGTCCCTACTTAGTGGGCCCAAATCAATAAATTCAGCCTGTTCCAACTCTATGTTCCTTCCACCATTATCCCATACCCTTAATATCTATTCCCATGCCTGTTCTCCAAGATTTCTGTTTATATCAATTAGAGAACTCAAATGGTTCTTTTCGAGTGTAGCGCACCTCCTCATGGGTCACATTCTCAACCTGACCTCTAGGGGCCTGCTGGGACTTTAGTGATAGGTCTAGAAGCAAACAGGGGTGTTGGGGGTGGCTCCTGAGCAGAATCAACATATTTTGCCTGGCAGTTGCCTCGGGGGAGGCCATCACTGTTGCCTCAGGCAGCACAGGGTTTATCTCCTCAGACAAAGGTGGAAAGGCTGATGGCAGCATAGGTCAGGGAACGGATGTTGCCATTACAGGAGATGGGGAAGCTGTTCCTTGTGGCAAGAAAGGTCCATTGGAGTTTACAAACTGAGTGTCCCCAGCTTCATCAGGGTCCTCCCTCACCGTCTCCATTCCAAGTTGCAGGGTCCCATTCTTTTCCAATCAATGCCCTCACTTTAACAGTAGACACCTGGCGAGGCTGTGCATGCATCTTTCATTGCAGGTCAGCCCCTCACATGATAAGAGCTTGTGTCTGTTTTTCCACGATTTCAGCTCTTTCTCTACAGGAGATAAGACTCTCACTCAGGGCAATCTTAGCAGATTTGAGGCTCAGTATCTGCTTCTGAAGCTAAGAGACAGAATCCCTGAGTTCATCATTTTCTTTTGTCACTTTGCCCACTGAACTTAGGAGCAACCAACCAACTTCATTTTGTTCCTTGGTTCTCCACATATGGTCAAAGGTATTATGTATAGAGTCACTAAACTCCTTGCCTCTCATGAGCAGTGAATCAGGAGTGTCAACTGCATTTATTTTGCATAACTCTCTAAATGGTTTATGCCAAGGACTATCAGTGTTCTCCATACTATGAGAAGTAGAGTCCTTAGCATTTTGGAGTCTAATCATATTAGGCAGGCAACTCCAGAAACCCCAAAACCAACAAAAGAACTCCGTCCTTAATATTCTGTTCCTCTAGAACCACTCTTTGTACCAAAATCTATATTAGGGTTCTCTTAGAGGGACAGAACTAATAGGATAGATATACATATTATGTGTGTGTGTGTGTGTGTGTGTGTATGTATATAATATCATATATATCTCATATGTATATATCATATATATAGAGATCCATTCCATATGTATGTATATATCCTATATCTATCCTATATCTATATCCTGTATCTATATCTATATATCTATATGTCTATATCTATATCTGTATCTATATGTCTATATCTATATCTATATATCTATATATATAAAGGGGAATTTATTAAGTATTAACTCCCGCGATCACAAGGTCCCACAGTAGGCCATCAGCCTCATCCCCTGCTGCTGCTGCTGCTTTCTGAGCGGGAGCATGGGAGTCTTTCGGCCTCCCTGCGAAGTGGACATGGGGTTGATTCTGGGGTTCAGACAGTGAGCGGGGTCCCTGTGGCCCAAGGGTGATAGCGCTCGGGACGGTGTCCCCCCTTAGACATGAGCTGCTCTCTTGTCATTTCCCATTCCTTCACTTCCCAGCAACAACACAGCTTCAGACCAAAATCAAAACCTTCACCTCTTCATCATTTCTGGTTATATTTCAGAAACCCCTGCTATAGGGGGATCCCTCAATAAACTTACATTTTCCAGATTTAGGGGACATTGGCAGTATCTTCATCATAGCATTGTAGGGTTTGTAAGGTTTTCTGTTGAATATTTTTCTTTTTCTTTTTTTTAAGAGACGTTGTCCTGCTCTGTTACCTAAGCTGGAGTGCAGTGGTGTGACCTTGCCTCGATGCAGCCTTCAATTCCTGGGCTCAAGTGATCCTCCCGCCTCAGCCTCCTGAGTAGGTGGGACTACAGGCACCCGTCACCCGTGCCCAGCTAATTTCTGTATTTTTTGTAGAGACAGGATTTCACCATGTTGGCCAGGCTGGTCTCAAACCCGTGACCTCAAGTGATCCACCCACCTTGGCCTCCCAAAGTGCTGAGATTATAGGTGTGAGCCACCACACCCGACCTCCCTCTAACTTTTTTTTTTTTTCAGTATGTCTAAACATTTTGGAATTGTAATTTAAACCATAAGGGCAAAAGCTGAAAATTAATGCTTAGATTTGCTAGTAAGTGCACCCTTCCCTGTTTCCCCCAAATAAAATCAGTTTATTGTTTAATTGCACCCCAAAGCAAGTTCTCTCAGTACGAAGCAACTACTACGTACACATAAAGTGGTTGTTAATGTAATAACTTCCCTGGCTCATCCAACGTGCAATGCACACGGCTTCAAAGACTACAATTTAGGGCAAGTGTACATAAAATGAGAAAACAACTCTCCAAGTTTCAAAACCTGCTGTTAAATTATTTCTAGGACACTGAGGTCATATTTACTTCTCAGCAGGATGCTGCACTGTCATTTGATTATCAGTCTACCTCACAGTGTACATTACCAGATGCCAATTGGAGGGACTAGAGATAAAACTTAAGTAGTACTATTTCTTAATGGGCTGAATAAGGTAAATTACAAATAAGTTTGTCTTACATCCTGTTGAAGACCTCTTTACAGCCTCAGCACCTAACAGTATCTAGCAGGCGCCAAGAATGCTCATCAGGTGAAACGATGATGTAACATTTGAAAATGGAGCCAGATACTTCAGCTTAAGTCATTCAGAGCCAAATATCTGAAGAATGGCCAAAATCAAATCTTTATTTTTATAACTGTATAAATGTGATCCAAATGTGTCCACCACCAGTTTTTCAAAAAGAAACATGCTATAAATAAGCAAAATACATCTGCTCACTGATGTGTGTATGGACTCCCTGGATGTCTCAGTGGGCTTAATTACAGACCACTCATGGTAATAGATTTTTAGTGTATAGTGTAGCTTGATGTTAAGCCATTTTAGCTTTTGCACATACATGTTGTGCTTCTGGCTGATAATGGAGAAGAATTTGCAGTGTTACACTGTTAAGGCTAGGTTGTATCCATCCCATTAAATGGCATCAATATCAATGTCATCATCCTTGTTGTTGGACTTTACAGTTTCAACTTTGGGTACACTGGCAGTCTTCTAATACACCACCTCAGTGTTCTCATCTTCATCTTCTTCACCACCAGAAGATTCTTCCTCTGCCTCCTTCATTTTATAAATGGTTCTGCTTTGACATGAATCTCTTTGGCAAGTTCTTTTGAGACATGTTTCTTAAAGGCCTTTTTCCGACCAGCTGATGACAACCTCTTCTTCTAAAAGATCTACAGCATACATCTCCTTCAAGATATGTGGAATCTTGGAGATAAGCGGAGCTTGGCGCATTGCTACCCTACACGTCAAGCCATGAAGAAGGTACCATTGAGCTTTTTTGTTGTTGTGACAAAATCATAAGAAATGGTGCCTGTATTTCTTATATGTTCTCTAATCTCCGCTTTAAAAAGAACTTCAGTCAGAACAAGAGGTCCCATGGCTTTTACATCCAGTCCTTCTGCTTCAGTAACAATTTCTTTGTCACATAAATCAATGATACCCTCTTCTTTCTTTTTCTTCACAAAATCAAACAGGATGTTGGCCCACTCCTCAACTGTTTTTTCCGAATCATCACAGAGTATCAGAACTTTTGCATGATCACTGATTTCATCCATTCTGCACCTTTGAGCTTCCTCAGTTGTATCTTCCCCCCAGTCATCCTCCTCTTCTTGCACTGTATGTGGAGGAGGGCTAATTTCTTTGGTGGTGGTGTCTCACTGCTGGATACGGAGCCATTTTCCTTGTCTT
>NW_026654157.1:0-9652 GCF_009828535.3 Hylobates moloch
GCTTGAGTGCAGTGGTGCAATCTCGGCTCACTGCAACCTCCGTCTCTCAGGTTCAAGTGATTCTCCTGCCTCAGCCTTCTGAGTAGCTGGAATTACAGGTGCCCACCACCACATCAAGCTGATTTTTGTATTTTCGGTAGAGATGGGGTTTCATCATGTTGGCCAGGCTAGTCTCGAACTCCTAATCTCAGGTGATCCACCTGCCTCAGCTTCCCAAAGAAAGTGCTGGGATTACAGGCATGAGTCACCACACATGGCCAGTAATTACTTCTAATGCATAAGAATTAAACTCTCCAATAAAAATATATGCATTAGATTAATGGATACAAAAACAAGATGCTACTATACATTGTCTGCAAAACGCTCACTTTCATTCTAAGAACATGCATAAGTTGAAGGACAATGGGTAAAAAAAAAAAAAAAAAAGCAGAAAGCAGTAGACCAAGAACAGCAACTTCCAACCTAGTTTATCTTTTAACAGTGATACAGGGGCAAAGGACCTTATAAGAAACCTTGTCATGAGGCTGTCCAATCCCGGAATACTGGACCCATCTCTCAATAAATGTGAAAGTTTCCAAAATTTTAGTAAGTTGAGGAGAAAAGGGATTTAAAAGTACTCACATTCTGTATTTCTATTTCCATAAAGTGGAAGCAATTTTCCTCTTTATGAAACAACATACAGTTGTTTGATTTACTTTGGAAACACTGTATTGGCAATATATTTTTGTTTAGGCTAAGCAGCATAGTAAGAAAAAGTGAATCCTTCACATAAGTTTGGCTTTGAGAAAGCTGTTTTTATGACTGAAAGGCAACCAAGATACTTTCTTTTGCACTAAGTTTTGGTCTGCTTAATGAAGTCAAACTTTATCACTATAAAGATTTTTAGTGATGCCAAAAGCTAAACCAGTAGAATGCCCATGTGGCTATAACCAAATAGTCTTTCCTACTTAGAAATGAACAGATTTCCAAATAGTAGACATTATATACATATGATCAAAAACACTAGCAAATTGTCTATGTAACCCAGTGATTCTGTGATCTCTCAACCACATACCTTTAAAACTCACTGTCATTTCATAAGTGGTATGTTGATTAAAAAAGAGATTATTCAAATGTATGATTGGAAATTGTGCTATCTTCTAGCACCACAGTTGCATTTTCAGAGAAAATAGCATGAAAAAGCTATTGATTATTTTTTACATGGAATGACAAAGCACCTTTGATAAGTAACTGGGGAGCAATAGAATTTAACAGGTTTTAATTTCTTTTGCAAATGAAAGACAATAAAGAGGATGCATGAAAGCAAATTAAGCCATATATAGGTCAATCATCCTATTAGGACTCTTCAGGGAACACACACCTAATTTGCATAATTGTTTTTTTATAGCTGCCAGACTAGCTGCTGTGCTAATACATGTACTTGGTGAATTTAAAAAACAGAAAGATTGTCTTTCTTATTCTAATGGTTAATGAGTAAGTGGGTAACAGTGTGTGTGTGTGTGTGTGTGTGTGTGTGTGTGTGTGTGTGTAACTAAAAAATATCCAAATATATATATTTCTAAAACAACTACTATTATTATATGACAAGCCTCTTTAGGAATTAAGATATGATTTACTAAACTTAAACATCCATTGAACATTACATAATAATCTATCTCCCTAGTATTTATATAAGCTTGTCCAAAAATATCACCCATTATAAAACTTGGACTAAACTTCTCATCATTTATAAAACAAACCATATTTTATTAGCTAACATATTAAATGTATTTGCTATTGATTCAAATTATACCAACTTCAGTCCAGGTTATGCCACGGTAGTCAGATATTAAAAACTGAAAATTTTACATGTTTTTGATGAATTATTACGAGAATGCAAGATATCACTTGATAAATACAAATTATTGCAGAATAAATATTCATGGAGTTCATGAGAATAGGAAAGTTAGAAGGTTTTAAGAGTCTAATCAATGATCACCAGAGACCTCTTAACGGTCCATTCTTAGTGCTATTATTATAACTATTCTAGATGTTCTTATTGTAAGACAAAAAAAACAACTATTCGGAAATAAAAATTCCTCAAATTGATTCAAAAGTCATGAACTTCATGATTTTCTATGAAACTACTTGGTATATTGCTTGCCAGAATTCCATACTTTGCAATTTACTTATTTGAGTGCAGTTACAGCTTAATGATCCATGTGAGTGGAGTTAAATTGTGCAGGCTTCCCATAGACTAAATAATCTAAGAAGTGCATTTATTTTTAATGTATTACAGACTGAGCTCATTTTATGCATTGAATACATATCTATTTTTATTTTTTTATTATTATTATTATTTTTTTTTTTTTTTTTTGAGACGGAGTCTTGCTCTGTCGCCCAGGCTGGAGTGCAGTGGCGTGCTCTTGGCTCACTGCAAGCTCCGCCTCCCAGGTTCACGCCATTCTCCTGCCTCAGCCTCTCCGAGTAGCTGGGACTACAGGCGCCCGCCACTACGCCCGGCTAATTTTTTTGTATTTTTAGTAGAGACGGGGTTTCACCGTGGTCTCGATCTCCTGACCTCGTGATCCGCCCGCCTCGGCCTCCCAAATTGCTGGGATTACAAGCGTGAGCCACCGCGCCCGGCCGACATTTCTATTTTTTTATAAATGAAATGATCATTTATTCACCAAGCCAGGACCTTCCTTCTGAATTCTATTATAATTTTGGAGCTGGGTCCCATAAAATAGAATACATAACACTAGGCCTGCCTACCTCACAAGATTGTTGAAAAATATAAAATGCTAAAAAGAATGCTATAAACTGAAAATCTGTATTTCTGCAAAATTCATATGTTGAAATCGTAATACCGTATGTGATAGTATTATGAGATGTATTGGGAGGTGTTTAGGTCTTGAGGGTGGATCTCTCATGAATAGAATTAGTGTTCTGATAGTAGAGGCTCCAGAGAGCCCATTAGTCCCTTCTGCCATGTGAAGACACAACAAAAGTGACAGCTGTCTGTCAACCAGGAAGTGGACCCTCACCAGACACTGATTCTGTTAGCACTTTCATCTAGGACTTCTCAGCATTCAGAACTGCAAGAAATAAATTTCGGTTGTTTATAAGCCACCCAGTCTATAGTGATTTGTTACAACAGCCTGAACAAAGACAAGACAAAATTACAAATGTTAATGATAAAATCAGGGATCAGGGAAATTCTGGTTCCATAGATTAAGTTAGGAAGTGTTTTTTTTCTCTCTACATTCTTGAAAGAGTTTGAGAAGTGTTGGTTTTAACTTTTCTTTAAACATTTGATGGAACTCACTAGTTTAACTATCTGATCCTGGATTTTTATTTGTTGAGAAGTTTTTCAGTATATGAAATGAAGTATTTCATTTCAAAATAATAAACCTCTCAATATATAAGTGATTAGTCACAATAACACTAGAAGTAAGGAAGTGATAAAGTGCTTACATCCATAAATAGAATCACCATGAATATGACAGCTAGAAACGCAGACTGATGTAAGTATATTGTATTGACAACTCAAATATCACAAGTAGCATTTCTTTCAGTGATGTGATTCTCTAAATTAGTGAACAACTCTTGATAAGAGTGAATACATAAACCATAGGGGTTTATTATCGTTATCATTTATTATGTACTGCATATAATCATATGTTCTGCCTTTTTATATGAATGGCAGTGCAACAGGTTCATTTACACGAGAATCACCACAAACCCATGTCTAAAATGTTGCATTCTAACTGATTTAGCTGGAGCACTGTCTAATCTCCAGCAAAAACTGAATGAGCATGCCAATGAGAAATCTGGCCACTCCACAGTGTTTAACCAGTGCTTTCAAAGCAGACAATTGGCTGGGTGCGGTGGCTCGTACATGTAATCCCAGCACTTTGGGAGGCCGAGGCGGGTGGATCACCTGAGGTCGGGAGTTCAAGACCAGCCTGACCAACATGGAGAAACCCCGTCTCTACTAAAAATACAAAATTAGCCGGGCATGGTGGCGCATGCCAGTAATCCCAGCTACTCAGGAGGCTGAGGCAAGAGAATTGCTTGAACCTGGGAGGAGGAGGATGGGGTGAGCCGAGATCATGCCATTGCACCATTGCACTCCAGCCTGGGCAACAATAGCAAATCTCCGTCTCAAAAAAAAAAAAAAGCAGACATTTATCTAAGTATTAATTATATGTTTTGCCTCCATGTCTAGCCATTAAGCCTCATATCTGATGGTTTCTCTTATGACTAGGCCAACAGAGAGATGAAGAGCATCTCTTTCTCTAATTAATTTATTTAGCTTCTTTTGGAAAGACAGCAGGCAAAAGAATAAAAAAAAAAACACTCATGATGCATCCACAGATTCAAAGGAGCCAGAATCCTCCAGAGAGATCAATTGTTTTTCAGAGAGTACTTTTCCCTTTTGAATGAAAAGCAATTGTGTTGTTAAAAGAAAGTGTATTCAAAACTATGACCAAGACTTTGAAGTTAAGCTAAGTTCATACATAAAATGAGCTAATTTTTGTTTAATTAGCTCTGGGTATGAATTTTATTTTAATCACCAAATTTAGGAAAATAAAAATAGAAAGTAATCAGTGTAAAAAAATCAACTATCAGCAATTCAGTATATGTATATATATATATTCTTTAATAAACATAAATCAACTATTCAGTATAGTTATCTATACTGCTATATTCAATATAGATTTATACTGTATAGATTAAGTATAGATTCCGTCTGTCTTTTCCATATAGATATCTATTCAGTATAGATATCTATATACTACACATCTATACAGATATCTATATTGAATAGTTGATTTATCTTTATAAATATATATACATATACTGAATAGTTTATCATCATAATTTGATATTTAAGAGATGTTTTTGTAGTCATGTAGTTAAGATAAATATTTTAGACATGTGTACCAATAGACTATATAGTGTTGTGTTTGATTTCAAGTGAAAATGAAAATGTTCTCAGATTCAATGGACAGGTTGCAGCTGCATTTTAAAAATCCAAATTATACTGTTATTTGTATACATATCAAGTCAGTTGGAATGACTTTTGGTGTCAGGATCACATTAGGTCTCCCCAGCATCCACGCTCAATTTGCAATTAGGAAACCACAACTTTCCACTCTGTCTTTTCTTTTTTATTATTTGTCCATGGGCACACAAAATAAGTGTAGGGCTCTGTCATATATTTCTCTGGTCTCAGCTCCTAACATGACCCCGATCTTCACTCCCAACCAAAATTCCAGTCAATTTAGCACTAATCAGCAGCACTTAATTCTGGCAAGCTTTAAGAACTAGGAAAAGACCTTTGAAGTTCCCATTCTACTGTATGTTAGTCAGATTTACTTTACCACAGAATTAAATGAGATTCCTAAAGAAGTCTATTTTGAATTTTTTTTGTTTCTTTGAATATTACCATGTACTTTAAATATATGAACCATAGCCCCATTAAAAAATAATTGCACTGTAATATATTTTCTCAACAATAACTCTTTAATAATACCTTGTATAAATCAGATTGGGAATTTATATACCATTGTATCTGGACTTAAGATGCACTCAATTAGACTACTTGATAAATTGTTAAAGTGTGTATGTGTGAGTATGTACATCTGTAGAGAAAGGCATGAGAAGGAGACAAAATATACAAATGTCATGAAAAAAACTTATTTTGTAAGCATTTATATGTGCAATTCCAATGCCATTTAAATTATTTTTCTTGTTAAAAAAATAATTTGAGGCCAAGTAGGGTTGCTTATGCCTATAACCTCAACACTTTGGGATGCTGAGGTGGGAGGACTGCTTGAGGTCAGCAGTTCAAGTCCAGCTTGGGCAACATAGTGAGACATTATCCCTAACAACAGCAACAAAAATTTAGCAATTAGCTGATCATGGTAGCACATGCCTGTAGGGAGGCTGAAGAAGAGGTAATCGCTTGAGCCCAGGAACTCAAGGCTGCAGTGAACTATGATCCCATTACTACATTCAAGCCTGGGTGATAGAACGAGATCCTATCTCAATTAAAAAAAAAAAAAGAAAGAAAGAAAAAAGAAAAAAAGGTGGTTGGGGGTGAAGCCATGCACATACAATGGATAATGTACAATTGTTAAGATGAATAAGTAGAAAAGTAATGACACAGAAAGATATTTATAATATATTAAAGGAACAGGGGTTAAAAAATAGGAAGTATATTATTGATATTATTGTACCATTTTTACTAAAATATGGGCATATAAATAGATAAAAAAAAAATTTAACCAGAAGGAAATACATTAAATATTAACAGTAGTTTTCTCTGGGTTATTTTTATTTTCTTTTTTGCTTCTCTATATTTTCTTCTAATATGAATAACTTTGCAGTAATAAGATATGAAAGTTATGTTAAAAACATGATTACATAAAAGTATAGGAATATAAGGACGGAATAAAATTTTAAATTTCTTAACTTAAAAATAATCACCCTTTAAAATGTTGGGGCAGTTCCAGCCAGATATTCTATTCTCTGCACTTTTTTCTTTATAGAGCTCATACTTTCTTTTGAAGTTTTCTGAATGTCTTCTCTATTACAGCTGGTCTAAGTTTATCACTGGCTCATATTAAACTAGCATGTAATAAGGTATCATCATGCTCATAAAAACAGAGAACAACGTACACAGCTTCTGTAAGCAGAAGACAGCTTTTATGCTACGATACTCCCTCCCCCAAATTGCACATTATCTTTCCTACCCAATTCTATCGAAAATGATACTTAGGTACTCATTTTGCTTTCCACCTTGTACAGAACAGTGCTTATTAGAGCTATTTTGTAATAATTACTAGTCATTAAAGTACTCAAATATTTCTGAATTGACTGTATTGATCCACTCACTGCAACCTCTGCCTCCTGGGTTCAACCAGTTCTCCCATCTCAACCTCCCCAGTAGCTGGGACTACTAGGCGCACGCTGCCACATCCGGCTAATTTCTTTTGTATTTTAGTAGAGATGGGGTTTCACCACGTTGCCCAGTCTGGTCTCGAGAACGCCTGAGCTCAGGCAATCCACCCGACTTGGCCTCCCAAAGTGCTAGTATTACAGGCAGTGAGCCACCACTCCCGGCCCTAACTGTATTTTTAAATGGATGTTACTTGTAAGCTTTTCAATTTGTTTTATGCTTCTTTAATTCTGTTTTCATTACTGATATTTCTTCATTTCATTACTCCTCACATTTTTGTCATACCTTTTAAATGATTGGTACTTATTTTAAAAAGAATTGTCTATCACGGATCAGTGAAGACTGGCATTTATCTCATGTTTTCAAGAAGCTAGAATCTGCCCACTGGCCTTAAATGATTAGTTCTTTCTAATCCTGCAGTTAGGAGTGTACAATACTTCTCTCTGTCTCCCCCAGCTTCTGTGGACACAGTAGCTGTCTCTCAGTCACCTCTTCTCCTTTCTCCTGCTGGTCCATCACACATGCTGCTTGCTGCTTGGAATGTTATTCACCTCCCACTGCTTTTCACCTGTTTTACTCATACTCAGCTATTTGCTCTCGGCTAAATCTCAGTTCATCCCCAGGGAACCCATACCTTACTCCTTATATACATACCCCATAGGTTAAATTCTATTCTCTCACACAGTTTTATAGCACAATGATCTTCTTAGGATCTTCTGCAGGGTTAATTTGATATTAAGTGTATGTATAACTTGCTTAATGTTCACTTTCCTCACTAGATTGTATACAACCTGGCAGAAGGGAACCATGTTTAATATAGGCTTTGACTCATTATGTAACCTCTCTTCCCCTCATTAGCATATAGTAGGAAATTAATATATTTGTTGAGTGCCCAGATGAATGAATAAAAAACTAACAAAAGCACTTAAATCCTTCATATTATCATCAAGTGATACTGGAAGACTCAAACTATAGATAGTTAAGAACAGTATTACAAAAGAACACTTACATTGGGATATGTGGGTTCAAGCCTGGTTCTGCCTTCAACTCACCTTGTGATCTCGAGTTAAGTAGCTTTACCTTTCTTTATTTTTCCTATTTGTAAAATGGTGGGGTTGTATCTAATGAACTTTAATGACTTTACAGTTTTAAGATTCTATGCTTCCATGAAAAATAGGAAGGGGAAAAAATGGAATAAGAATTGTGGTTCCAGAAAGGAAGGAGGGATAATGAAAAATGACAAGTACATTCGATTGTGACAAGGCCCATGTAGATTTCATGTCCTGTAAACAGACTACTGTGGGGCAGAGATGATAGATTAAAAATACTTCCCAAAATTAAGCAGAATGACCCATATGAAAATATTTTGGGTATTCTCCACATGAATATCCTCTACAAAAGACAGCAGTAAACTAAATGTCTTACTCTCTCCTGAGATTAATATATCATTCAATAGTGAGTTTGTTATTTAATAGCTGTATGTGCAGTTGAATCCAGAATGTTTAAACTCTAGATTCCATGATAATGGAGTAGGAATCACTTCGTTTGTGTGATTCCATTTTGTTCTTCCTTAGTTGAATTTTCCAAATACAAAACTACACATTTAAATATAAGCTGAAAAAATTCAATGGCAGATAATTCTAACATAAAATCAATATACTTTTCTCTGTAATGGGGCCATACTGTTCTTTGATGTTAGAAAAATATATATTTATATAACCTTCCTCATTTTATTTACATCTGTGATAATCACTTCTTTCATGTACCAGGAACAACTGGCTAGCACTACCAATATGTTGCAAGTAACCCTCTCTTCTCTTACAACTTTTGGCAAGCTATTTTAAGTGAAATGGCAGAGCCTAGCCTTGGACACTCATGTTTTTTTCTATGAGATTTTTTCCTTTGTGCTTCTTTCTCCCACCTTCAAAGTTGTACTGCATTGAATATTAAAGTGGCTATTATTTAATTACCAGTTTTACTCTGTTACCATGTCTGTTTCAACCTCCCTTTCAATTAAAAGATGAATGAAACATTTTAATTTTTAATAAAAAGTGGAAATTATGCTTTTTTAGAAGCTGCTCAAGTACTCATTAAAGCTAGAATTGTTCCAGCAAGTTCAAGTTACATATTTGTTCAATGTAAATAATTCCTAGGCTTTTTTAATGCACAGCATATAATGTGTATTATCTTCAACAACCAACCTTATTTACATGTTATTGGTGCTTCATAATATCATTTTAATAAGAGGTACTTCAAAAAGTTTATAAGGCCTTAGTGTGACCAAACCATAGAATAACAAAATAATAAAAGCTCATTTGAAGATATTTAGGGGGATTTCTCTATAATAGATACAATTTATTGAGTGTTTACTATGCGCCCAGCACCATGCCAAACACTTCACTTGCATTATCTTTCTTCCCTTCGTAACCACAAGTTCTATAATTATCCTCATTTTACAAAGAAAAAAAAAACAGAAAATCATGAAGATTAAATGACTCAGAGAAGGCTACACAGCTAGTAAACAATAATGCTTGGATTCCAACCTAGGTTCATCTCAAGCTCCCTTTAGCAATAATGCTTTGCTGACCCACTATCAAATTTTAGGCTAGATAATTGCTGAAGTCAGGGTTGGTCTTCAGTAAAGCAGGCTGTACTGGAGATTATTTAAAACTGTTTTTTAATTGCCAAGAATGATGGCCCACA
>NW_026654158.1:0-9646 GCF_009828535.3 Hylobates moloch
GTACAATTTCCATATTTCAAATAGGAGATCAAAGGGTAAAAATTTCTTTTTTTTTTTTTTTCCATAATTTTTTTTTTAATTATACTTTAGGGTTTTAGGGTACATGTGCACAATGTGCAGGTTTGTTAAATATGTATCCATGTGACATGTTGATTTCCTGCACCCATTAACTCGTCATTTAGCATTAGGTGTATCTCCTAATGCTGTCCCTCCCCCCTCCCCCAACCCCACAACAGTCCCCGGAGTGTGATGTTCCCCTTCCTGTGTCCATGAGTTCTCATTGTTCAATTCCCACCTATGAGTGAGAACATGCAGTGTTTGGTTTTTTGTCCTTGCGATAGTTTACTGAGAATGATGTTTTCCAGTTTCATCCATGTCCCTACAAAGGACACGAACTCATCATTTTTTATGGCTGCATAGTATTCCATGGTGTATATGTGCCACATTTTCTTAATCCAGTCTATCGTTGTTGGACATTTGGGTTGGTTCCAACTCTTTGCTATTGTGAATAGTGCTGCAATAAACATACGTGTGCATGTGTCTTTATAGCAGCATGATTTATAGTCCTTTGGGTATATACCCAGTAATGGGATGGCTGGGTCAAATGGTATTTCTAGTTCGAGATCCCTGAGGAATCGCCACACTGACTTCCACAATGGTTGAACTAGTTTACAGTCCCACCAACAGTGTAAAAGTGTTCCTATTTCTCCACATCCTCTCCAGCACCTGTTGTTTCCTGATTTTTTAATGATGGCCATTCTAACTGGTGTGAGATGGTATCTCACTGTGGTTTTGATTTGCATTTCTCTGATGGCCAGTGATGATGAGCATTTCTTCATGTGTTTTTTGGCTGCATAAATGTCTTCTTTTGAGAAGTGTCTGTTCAGGTCCTCTGCCCACTTTTTGATGGGGTTGTTTGTTTTTTTCTTGTAAATTTGTTTGAGTTCATTGTAGATTCTGGATATTAGCCCTTTGTCAGATGAGTAGGTTGCAAAAATTTTCTCCCATTCTGTAGGTTGCCTGTTCACTCTGATGATAGTTTCTTTTGCTGTGCAGAAGCTCTTTAGTTTAATGAGATCCCATTTGTCGATTTTGGCTTTTGTTGCCATCG
Organism: Hylobates moloch; assembly: GCF_009828535.3. NCBI lineage: Eukaryota > Metazoa > Chordata > Mammalia > Primates > Hylobatidae > Hylobates > Hylobates moloch. The sequence continues at coordinate 1,112 of NW_026654158.1, forward strand.
CTTTTGGTGTTTTAGACATGAAGTCCTTGCCCACGCCTATGTCCTGAATGGTATTGCCTAGGTTTTCTTGTAGGATTTTAATGGTTTTAGGTCTAACATATAAGTCTTTAATCCATCTTGAATTAATTTTTGTATAAGGTGTAAGGAAGGGATCCAGTTGCAGCTTTCTACATATGGCTAGCCAGTTTTCCCAGCACCATTTATTAAATAGGGAATCCTTTCCCCATTTCTTGTTTTTGTCAGGTTTGTCAAAGATCAGATAGTTGTAGCTATGCGGCATCATTTCTGAGGGCTCTGTTCTGTTCCATTGATCTATGTCTCTGTTGTGGTACCAGTACCACGCTGTTTTGGTTACTGTAGCCTTGTAGTATAGTTTAAAGTCAGGTAGCGTGATGCCTCCAGCTTTGTTCTTTTGGCTTAGGATTGACTTGGCGATGCGGGCTCTTTTTTGGTTCCATATGAACTTTAAAGTAGTTTTTTCCAATTCTGTGAAGAAAGTCATTGGTAGCTTGATGGGGATGGCATTGAATCTATAAATTACTTTGGGCAGTATGGCCATTTTCACGATATTGATTCTTCCAACCCATGAGCATGGAATGTTCTTCCATTTGTTTGTATCCTCTTTTATTTCATTGAGCAGTGGTTTGTAGTTCTCCTTGAAGAGGTCCTTCACATCCCTTGTAAGTTGGATTCCTAGGTATTTTATTCTCTTTGAAGCAATTGTGAATGGGAGTTCACTCATGATTTGGCTCTCTGTTTGTCTGTTATTGGTGTACAAGAATGCTTGTGATTTTTGTACATTCATTTTGTATCCTGAGACTTTGCTGAAGTTGCTAATCAGCTTAAGGAGATTTTGGGCTGAGACAATGGGGTTTTCTAGATATACAATCATGTCATCTGCAAACAGGGACAATTTGACTTCCTCTTTTCCTAGTTGAATACCCTTTATTTCCTTCTCCTGCCTGATTGCTCTGGCCAGAACTTCCAGCACTATGTTGAATAGGAGCGGTGAGAGAGGGCATCCCTGTCTTGTGCCAGTTTTCAGAGGGAATGCTTCCAGTTTTTGCCCATTCAGTATGATATTGGCTGTGGGTTTGTCGTAGATAGCTCTTATTATTTTGAGATACGTCCCACAATACCTAATTTATTGAGATTTATTGAGAGTTTTTAGCATGAAGGGTTGTTGAATTTTGTCAAAGGCCTTTTCTGCATCTATTGAGATAATCATGTGGTTTTTGTCTTTGGTTCTGTTTATATGCTGGATTACGTTTATTGATTTGTGTGTGTTGAACCAGCCTTGCATCCCAGGGATGAAGCCCACTTGATCATGGTGGATAAGCTTTTTGATGTGCTGCTGGATTCGGTTTGCCAGTATTTTATTGAGGATTTTTGCATCAATGTTCATCAAGGATATTGGTCTGAAATTCTCTTTTTTGGTTATGTCTCTGCCAGGCTTTGGTATCAGGACGATGCTGGCTTCATAAAATGTGTTAGGGAGGATTCCCTCTTTTTCTATTGATTGGAATAGTTTCAGAAGGAATGGTACCAGTTCCTCCTTGTACCTCTGGTAGAATTCAGCTGTGAATCCATCAGGTCCTGGACTCTTTTTGGTTGGTAAGCTATTGATTATTGCCACAATTTCAGAACCTGTTATTGGTCTATTCAGAGATTCAACTTCTTCCTGGTTTAGTCTTGGGAGGGTGTATTTGTCGAGGAATTTATCCATTTCTTCTAGATTTTCTAGTTTATTTGCATAGAGGTGTTTGTAGTATTCTCTGATGGTAGATTGTATTTCTGTGGGATCAGTGGTGATATCCCCTTTTTTGTTTTTTATTGCATCTATTTGATTCTTCTCTCTTTTCTTCTTTATTAGTCTTGCTAGCGGTCCATCAATTTTGTTGATCTTTTCAAAAAACCAGCTCCTGGATTCATTAATTTTTTGAAGGGTTTTTTGTGTCTCTATTTCCTTCAGTTCTGCTCTGATTTTAGTGATTTCTAGCCTTCTGCTAGCTTTTGAATGTGTTTGCTCTTGCTTTTCTAGTTCTTTTAATTGTGATGTTAGGGTGTCAATTTTGGATCTTTCCTGCTTTCTCTTGTGGGCATTTAGTGCTATAAATTTCCCTCTACACACGGCTTTGAACGTGTCCCAGAGATTCTGGTATGTTGTGTCTTTGTTCTCGTTGGTTTCAAAGAACATCTTTATTTCTGCCTTCATTTCATTATGTACCCAATAGTCATTCAGGAGCAGGTTGTTCAGTTTCCATGTAGTTGAGCGGTTTTGAGTGAGTTTCTTAATCCTGAGTTCTAGTTTGGTTGCACTGTGGTCTGAGAGACAGTTTGTTATAATTTCTGTTCTTTTACATTTGCTGAGGAGAGCTTTACTTCCAACTATGTGGTCAATTTTGGAATAGGTGTGGTGTGGTGCTGAAAAAAATGTATATTCTGTTGACTTGGGGTGGAGAGTTCTGTAGATGTCTATTAGGTCCACTTTATGTAGAGCTGAGTTCAATTCCTGGATATCCTTGTTAACTTTCTGTCTCGTTGATCTGTCTAATGTTGACAGTGGGGTGTTAAAATCTCCCATTATTATTGTGTGGGAGTTTAAGTCCCTTTGTAGGTCACTGAGGACTTGCTTTATGAATCTGGGTGCTCCTGTGTTGGGTGCATATATATTTAGGATAGTTAGCTCTTCTTGTTGAATTGATCCCTTTACCATTATGTAATGGCCTTCTTTGTCTCTTTTGATCTTTGTTGGTTTAAAGTCTATTTTATCAGAGACTAGGATTGCAACCCCTGCCTTTTTTAGTTTTCCAGTTGCTTGATAGATCTTCCTCCATCCCTTTATTTTGAGTCTATGTGTGTCTCTGCACGTGAGATGGGTTTCCTGAATACAGCACACTGATGGGTCCTGACTCCTTATCCAGTTTGCCAGTCTGTGTCTTTTGATTGGAGCATTTAGCCCATTTACATTTAACATTAATATTGTTATGTGTGAATCTGATCCTGTCATTATGATGTTAGTTGGTTATTTTGCTCGTTAGTTGCTATTGTTTCTTCCTAGCATCGCTGGTCTTTACAATTTGGCATGTTTTTGCAGTGGCTGGTACCGGTTGTTCCTTTCCATGTTTAGTGCTTCCTTCAGGAGCTCTTTTAGGGCAGGCCTGGTGGTGACAAAATCACTCAGCGTTTGCTTGTCTGTAAAGTATTTTATTTCTCCTTCACTTATGAAGCTTAGTTTGGCGGGATAGCAAATTCTGGGTTGAAAATTGTTTTCTTTAAGAATGTTGAATATCGGCCCCCACTCTCTTCTGGCTTGTAGAGTTTCTGCTGAGAGATCAGCTGTTAGTCTGATGGGCTTCCCTTTGTGGGTAACCCGACCTTTCTCTCTGGCTGCCCTTAACATTTTTTCCTTCATTTCAACTTTGGTGAATCTGACAATTATGTGTCTTGGAGTTGCCCTTCTCGAGGAGTATCTTTGTGGCGTTCTCTGTATTTCCTGAATCTGAATGCTGGCCTGCCTTGCTAGATTGGGGAAGTTCTCCTGGATAATATCTTGCAGAGTGTTTTCCAACTTGGTTCCATTCTCCCCATCATTTTCAGGTACACCAATCAGACGTAGGTTTGGTCTTTTCACATAGTCCCAAATTTCTTGGAGGCTTTGTTCATTTCTTTTTATTCTTTTTTCTCTAAACTTCCCTTCTCTCTTCATTTCATTCATTTCATCTTCCATCAGTGATACCCTTTCTTCCAGTTGATCGCATCTGCTACTGAGGCTTCTGCAATCTTCGCGTAGTTCTCGAAACTTGGCTTTCAGCTCCATCAGCTCCTTTAAGCCCTTCTCTCCATTGGTTATTCTAGTTATCCATTCTTCTAATATTTTTTCAAAGTTTTTAACTTCTTTGCTATTGTTTTGAATTTCCTCTCGTAGCTCAGAGTAGTTTGATCGTCTGAAGCCTTCTTCTCTCAACTCATCAAAGTCATCCTCCATCCAGCTTTGTTCCGTTGCTGGTGAGGAACTGCGTTCCTTTGGAGGAGGAGAGGTGCTCTGTTTTTTAGAGTTTCCAGTTTTTCTGCTCTGTTTTTTCCCCCATCTTTGTGGTTTTATCTACTTTTTGTCTTTGATGATGGTGATGTACAGATGAGTTTTTGGTGTGGATGTCCTTTCTGTTTGTTAGTTTTCCTTCTACCAGACAGGACCCTCAGCTGCAGGTCTGTTGGAGTTTGCTAGAGGTCCACTCCAGACCCTGTTTGGCTGGGTGTCAGCAGCGGTGGCTGCAGAACAGCGGATTTTCGTGAGACCACAAATTCAGCTGTCTGATAGTTCGTCTGAAAGTTTTGTCTCAGAGGGGTACCCGGTTGAATGAGGTGTCAGTCTGTCCCTACTGGGGGGGTGCCTCCCAGTTAGGCTGCTCAGGGGTGAGGGACCCACTTTAGGGGGCAGTCTGTCCGTTCTCAGATCTCCAGCTGCATGCTGGGAGAACCACTACTCTCTTCAAAGCTGTCAGTCAGACAGGGACCTTTAAGTCTGTGGAGGTTCTTGCTGAGTTTTTGTTTGTCTGTGCCCTGCCCCCAGAGGTGGAGCCTACAGAGGTAGGCAGGCCTCCTTGAGCTGTGGTGGGCTCCACCCAGTTCGAGCTTCCTGGCTGCTTTGTTTACCTAAGCAAGCCTGGGCAATGGCGGGCGCCCCTCCCCCAGCCTCGCTGCCGCCTTGCAGCTTGATCTCAGACTGCTGTGCTAGCAATCAGCGAGACTCCGTGGGCACAGGACCCTCCGAGCCAGGTGCGGGACACAATCTCCTGGTGTGCTGTTTTCCAGGCCCGTTGGAAAAGCGCAGTATTGGGGTGGGACTGACCCGATATTCCAGGTGCCGTCTGTTTCCCCTTTCTTTGACTAGGAAAGGGAACTCCCTGACCCCTTGCGCTTCCCGAGTGAGGCAATGCCTCGCCCTGCTTCGGCTCGCGCACAGTGCGCTTCACCGACTGTCCTGCACCCACTGTTAGGCACTCCCTAGTGAGATGAAACCGGTACCTCAAGCAGAAATGCAGAAATCACCCGTCTTCTGTGTCGCTGGAGCTGGGAGCTGGAGACCGGAGCTGTTCCTATTCGGCCATCTTGGCCGATTTAGGGTAAAAATTTCTAACACCTTTAATCAAAAGAACAATCAAAATAGCAGTTTTAAATATACACCAAATAAAATTTGAATGCTAATTGTAATTGGGCTATAGTAGATTTTAAAAGCAAAGCACAAATAATAATAATAATAATGTCACTATTTTTAGTATTCCTGAAATACTAAACATGATTTATTATCAGGGTTTCTAAAACTCAAAAAAAATGTATAACTCTTTTAAAATATATATACATGTGTAAAATAAATTATGTAAATTAAATATGCATATTTTCCCCAGATGCTTAATAGAGTTGAACTTTAAGAATGATGACTGTAAGGCTGGGTGCGGTGGCTCACGCCTGTAATCCCAGCACTTTGGGAGGCCGAGGCAGGCGGATCACGAGATCAGGAGATCGAGACCATGGTGAAACCCCGTCTCTACTAAAAATACAAAAAAATTTAGATGGGTGCAGTGGCGGGCGCCTGTAGTCCCAGCTACTCAGGAGGCTGAGGTGGGAGAATGGCGTGAACCTGGGAGGCGGAGCTTGCAGTGAGCCGAGATCGCACCACTGCACTCCAGCCTGGGCGACAGAGCGAGACTCCATCTCAAAAAAAAAAAAAAAAGAATGATGACTGTAACGGAAAATAATAAATCTATCTATAGTTAAATTATGTAGTTACTGTATGGAAATGGATAAAAAAAGAAAGAAAAAAGCTCAAACATTTTGAGTTTATGTTTTATTAGATTACTTAATCTATTAAATATAATCATTGTACTAGCTTGATTTCCCAGTCAGAAGATACAAACAACTGATGTAATTACTTCCAGCTTCCTGGTAAACACATATGAAGATGTGTTTAACTTCTAGTAACACTGAAAACTAAGACTAGCTGAAAACCTATTCCAAGAACCTAGAAACACTTTATATAAGGAGGTTGGCACTCAAATAAGAAAAATAAACGGTATGTTTTTGTTCTTTGGTAGGTATGGATGAACAAAAATTTCGAATATCCCTAAACTGATGTATAAATGTAGGGTGATGGCATTAAAAATACCATTTGCTTCCCCACCCCAGACTGCTCCCTGGAGCTAACTGTTCATTGTAAGTTTTAAATATTATTTTTAAAAATGAGCTGGAAAAGAAAGCAGTTAGTCTCACTAGAAAATAGAGCATCTGTAATTGAGACAATGTGATACTTACACATGAAATGACAGAAAGACCAAAGCAAACTTCTAGGAAATCCTGAAATAAACCCAAATATATATGGAAATGCTATGAAGCTAGCATTTCAAATTCATACTCTTTTAAATAAGTGTGTTTTTTGGTAATTAGTTCCATATTAAAAAATCAATAACATTAGATAAATTCTTCACTTCAGACATGTGTAAATTACAGATGGATCAAATATTTAACTATAAAAATGAAAACATGCAAGTATTAGAAGAAAACATGGATAGATTTTTTGTTGTTGTTGATATGTAATTCATGGTATTTCTTCTTTAAATTTAAGTTCTGGGATACATGTGCTGAACGTGCAGGTTTGTTACATAGGTATACATGTGCCGTGATGTGGTGGTTTGCTGCACCTATCAACTGTCGTCTAGGTTTTAAGCCCCACATGCATTAGATATTTGTCCTAATGATCTCCCTCCCCTTTTCCCCCCACCCCCTGACAGGCCCTGGTGTGTGATGTTCTCCTCCCTGTGTCCATATGTTCTCATTGTTCAGCTCCCACTTATGAGGGAGAAGATGCAGTGTTTGGCTTTCTGTTCCTGTGTTAGTTTACTTAGAATAATGGTTTCCAGCTTCATCCACATCCCTGCAAAAGACATAAACTCATTCTTTTTTATGGCTGCATAGTATTCCATGGTCAGTATTCTATCCAACAAACGTCTAATATCCAGAATATACAAGGAACTTAAATAAGTTTACAAGAAAAAAACAACTCCATCAAAAAGTGGGTGAAGGATATGAACAGACACTTCTCAAAAGAAGACATTTATGCAGCCAACAAGCATGAAAAAAAGCTCATCATCACTGGTCATTAGAGAAATGCAAATCAATACCACAATAAGGTACCATCTTATGCCAGTTAGAATGGCGATCATTAAAAAGTCAAGAAACAACAGGTGCTGGAGAGGATGTGGAGAAATGGGAACACCTTTACACTGTTGGTGGGAGCGTAAATTAGTTCAACCATTGTGGAAGACAATGGTTGATCCTCAAGGATCTAGAACCAGAAATACCATTTGACGTAGAAATCCCATTACTGGGTATTTACCCAAATAATTATAAATCATTCTACTCTAAAGACACATGCACACGTATGTTTATTGCAGCACTATTTACAATAGCAAAGACTTGGAACCAATCCAAATGCCCATCAATGATAAATTTTTAATTAGAAGGAAGAACAGCTTTTCTGTCCATAGTCAAAGTATTGTGAAGGGCAATGGGAAAACCATAGAAAATAAAACTAATTTGTGAGATGAAAAATGAACTTGATACATTCTCAAAGTTCTTTTCAATGTTAATTTTCAGTAATTTCTTGGAAGTTAACAGCATTACAGAGTGGTTCTTATCCATCCAAGGGTATAATAATAGCTAAAGAAGCCTGTGGTGAATTCAGTAATGAACTTCAGCTCTACTTGTAGGCTTGGTAAAAAAGTTACAACCACAAATGGGGTACTAGATTTTTAAAATGGGCATGTTTGTCATAACATCATCTTTCTATACTTTCAATTTAAACATTAAAAGAAATCATGGTATAAGTAATGAGCTACTCTTTTTATCTGTCTTGACTTCTTACACTATCTTCAGTATCTAAAAGCCTAGGTTTAATTTTACTGGTAATATTTTTTTTTTAGTAATAATGTAATCTTTGTAAGGCTAAGTTATAATTTCTAAACTTTATCTCCTTGGGGATGCGTGCATGGTTTATTTCAGTTAGCCTTTGCTGTTTTTATCCGAACATATTTTAAAATGAATTAATCCATAGTTTCCCTGAAATTAAACATAATGAAATCTCCATAAACTATACTCTTAATAACATTTGCACTTATGACCTGTGAAATATATAGTCATCTAGCTTACTCTTTCATTACCTTGAAGGGAGGTTTATAGATTTAAATTCACAATAGAAAATCTATGTTATTGTACTAAGAATAATTGAGAACCACAATAAAAATATTAGTCAAAAACAAAAGAGTAGGTTGGGTTCAAATATATTTTACAAGTTCTTGCAAATATCTCTGTGTATACAAAATGTAATGACCTTCATAATGTATAATTTTTTTTAGGAAGTGTGTTTATATTAATTAACTTTATCTATTTCAGACAACAATGATTCATGAAAATATAGAGCTCATAAAAACAAAGTTGAAGATAATTGACTTTGTTTAGATCAGCAGTCCCCAATCTCTG
>NW_026654159.1:0-9646 GCF_009828535.3 Hylobates moloch
AGAGTTTCTGCTGAGAGATCAGCTGTTAGTCTGATGGGCTTCCCTTTGTGGGTAACCCGACCTTTCTCTCTGGCTGCCCTTAACATTTTTTCCTTCATTTCAACTTTGGTGAATCTGACAATTATGTGTCTTGGAGTTGCCCTTCTCGAGGAGTATCTTTGTGGCGTTCTCTGTATTTCCTGAATCTGAATGCTGGCCTGCCTTGCTAGATTGGGGAAGTTCTCCTGGATAATATCTTGCAGAGTGTTTTCCAACTTGGTTCCATTCTCCCCATCATTTTCAGGTACACCAATCAGACGTAGGTTTGGTCTTTTCACATAGTCCCAAATTTCTTGGAGGCTTTGTTCATTTCTTTTTATTCTTTTTTCTCTAAACTTCCCTTCTCTCTTCATTTCATTCATTTCATCTTCCATCAGCGATACCCTTTCTTCCAGTTGATCGCATCTGCTACTGAGGCTTCTGCAATCTTCGCGTAGTTCTCGAAACTTGGCTTTCAGCTCCATCAGCTCCTTTAAGCCCTTCTCTCCATTGGTTATTCTAGTTATCCATTCTTCTAATATTTTTTCAAAGTTTTTAACTTCTTTGCTATTGTTTTGAATTTCCTCTCGTAGCTCAGAGTAGTTTGATCGTCTGAAGCCTTCTTCTCTCAACTCATCAAAGTCATCCTCCATCCAGCTTTGTTCCGTTGCTGGTGAGGAACTGCGTTCCTTTGGAGGAGGAGAGGTGCTCTGTTTTTTAGAGTTTCCAGTTTTTTTGTTCTGTTTTTTCCCCATCTTTGTGGTTTTATCTACTTTTGGTCTTTGATGATGGTGATGTACAGATGGGTTTTTGGTGTGGATGTCCTTTCTGTTTGTTAGTTTTCCTTCTACCAGACAGGACCCTCAGCTGCAGGTCTGTTGGAGTTTACTAGAGGTCCACTCCAGACCCTGTTTGGCTGGGTGTCAGCAGCGGTGGCTGCAGAACAGCGGATTTTCGTGAGACCACAAATTCAGCTGTCTGATAGTTCGTCTGAAAGTTTTGTCTCAGAGGAGTACCCGGTTGAATGAGGTGTCAGTCTGTCCCTACTGGGGGGTGCCTCCCAGTTAGGCTGCTCAGGGGTGAGGGACCCACTTTAGGAGGCAGTCTGTCCATTCTCAGATCTCCAGCTGCGTGCTGGGAGAACCAGTACTCTCTTCAAAGCTGTCAGTCAGACAGGGACCTTTAAGTCTGTGGAGGTTCTTGCTGAGTTTTTGTTTGTCTGTGCCCTGCCCCCAGAGGTGGAGCCTACAGAGGCAGGCAGGCCTCCTTGAGCTGTGGTGGGCTCCACCCAGTTCCAGCTTCCTGGCTGCTTTGTTTACCTAAGCAAGCCTGGGCAATGGCGGGCGCCCCTCCCCCAGCCTCGCTGCCGCCTTGCAGCTTGATCTCAGACTGCTGTGCTAGCAATCAGCGAGACTCCGTGGGCATAGGACCCTCCGAGCCAGGTGCGGGACACAATCTCCTAGTGTGCCGTTTTCCAGGCCCGTTGGAAAAGCGCAGTATTGGGGTGGGACTGACCCGATATTCCAGGTGCCGTCTGTTTCCCCTTTCTTTGACTAGGAAAGGGAACTCCCTGACCCCTTGCGCTTCCCGAGTGAGGCAATGCCTGGCCCTGCTTCGGCTCGCGCACAGTGCGCTTCACCGACTGTCCTGCACCCACTGTTAGGCACTCCCTAGTGAGATGAAACAAGTACCTCAAGCAGAAATGCAGAAATCATCCGTCTTCTGTGTCGCTGGGGCTGGGAGCTGGAGACCGGAGCTGTTCCTATTCGGCCATCTTGGCTCCACCCTCCTAAAAATGCCTTTATTCTGTCCTCATTATGATCAATGGTTTCAGCTGGGTATAGCAACCTAGCTTGAAAGTAATTTTTACTGAGAGCTTTGAAGGCTTTGCTCCATGGTCTTCCATAAGTCAGAGTTGCTAGAAGAGAAAATCTGCCACCAGTCTGATACTTATTCCTCTGTAGTGACATTTTTTATTTTTCTTGAAATTTTCAAGAAATTCCCCTTATTCTTGTTGTTTTGAAACTTCACACACATTTAGTTGTGTCTTCCAGTCCTTTGTGCTAAGTACTTTGTAGACCTTGTAAATCCAAAGACTCATGTCCTTTACCTCTGGAAAATTCTGTTGTATTATTTCTTTGGTAATGCTCTCTCTCCTGCCCCTTTCCATTTTCTCTAGTCTCTCTGTCTGGGTGTACTGCCGCTTGTATTGTTGATTTGTTGGACCTCCTAGATTGATACTCTGTCTTCAATTTCTGGGTTTTGTTCAATTTTGGGGGCAGATTTCTTTGGTTTTTATCTTATAATCCTTTCTTTAAAAGTTTAATTTTCAAGAATTTTAAAAAGTATTCCCCAAGTGTTCCTATCATCAAATATCTGAAAATACCTATAAGAATTTTTTCTTTTTTTCAGCATTTCAATTTATTGTTTCCAACTGGCACTTTTTTTTTTTTTTTTTTTTTTGCGACAGTCTTGCTCTGTTGCTGATTCTGGAGTGCAGTGGCACGATCAGAACTCACTGCAGCCTCGACCTCCTAGGCTTAAGCAATCTCCCATCTAAGCCTCCCAAGTAGCTGGGACCACAGCCGTTAGCTAATTTGTGTGTGTGTGTGTGTGTAGGTGGGATCTCACTATGCTGCCTAGGCTCCCTGGGCTTTTGAACTCCTGGACTCAAGCGATCCTCCCACCTTGTCCTCCTAAAGTACTGGGGTTACAGGTGTGAGCCACTGCGCCCAACCCAATTTTTTTCTTCCTTTTTTTTTTAAATAAAAAAATTTAGATCTGTCTCATGATACTCTTTTTCCAAAAGTCTGGTGACATTTAAGAATTTACAAATGAGACAATAAAAAGACTAACGAAACAGTAGAAAACTAAATGGATATGTGGATGGTTCTTGCCACTAGATGGGTTTCACTTCACTTTTCTCAACTGTTGGGAAACTAGCAGTTTACTGGTGGCTCCTAAAAATGCCAAAATACATGCGTCTTTGCTCTGGGTCGCCAGCACCGTCCCTCTGTCATTCCCAAACAGTTCATTCAATTTCTTTAGAGAAGGACTTTTCTTATCTTTGTTGGGAAGTAAACTCCTAGTTCCAGGTGTTCTGCCTTGAGTGTGAGCAGGGGTTGGAGGGTAGTCGTAGTAGCTGTTCTATTCACAGACTTTGAATTAATCCTTTTCAAACCCAGGTCTCACTCTTGCCCTTAGCCCTGTGCCTCTCTAGATTCTACAGATAGATGAACTTCCTCCTTAGCTAAATCCACTCCTGATTCATAAGTCAGTCATTAGTTTTCCAGAAGCATTAAAAATATTTTGTCCTTTGATAGCCACTGGTATGTTATTTTTATTAAGTTGACTTACATTCTTTTTCCTTTATATTAGTTTGGTCTTGGGAATGAAGGGAGATTTTACAATATAGTTCTCCAGCAGAAGACTCCTTAAACCTAGGAAATTCTCTCTGATAGGGCACATTACTAATCTTCCCATTTTTCACTCTGTTTTATTCTCTGTATATTAATTTTGCAGGTAGAATTTCATTATACTTACTTGTTTGTATAATTTATCTCCCTCTGAGGGCTGTTCTTCCCTCCATCCATCCATATCAGGGCCAGGGATTGTTTTATCCTTCCATTACTTCTAGTGTCTAGTACTGTGCCTGGAATACATCAGTCATTAAATAAATGACTCTGGAGAGTAGCAACCGTAATGGCTACTATTTTATCAATTAACCATTAATGTAGGAGGCACTTGATAAGTACTTTACTTTTTTTACTTCTAATTCTCTTGTCAATACTATCATAAAGATACTTTTCTTAATTATGGATGAATACATTGAAGCTCAGAGAGATTAAATAACTTGGCCAAGATCATACAACTAGATTAGTGGCAGAGCCAGGATAGAATTTGGAAGAAGACAGGAAAAAATACAAGACACAATCTTGTTCATATTTCATAATTAGAAATTTGATTTGTCTCAATTTGGAAGAAGACAGGAAAAAATACAAGACACAATCTTGTTCATATTTTATAATTAGAAATTTGATTTGTCTCACATTTTAAGTTACGTAAAGTTTGCCAGAAATTGTATTGGAAAATTCCAGAAAACAAAATACACTAGCAACACTAGGAAAGTTTCTTTTATATTTCAGCAAGTCGTATATTAGTTAAGATTCAACTTCACCATATATAACAGAAAATCCAAATTAAATGGCTTAAGTAAGATAGAGATGTGTGTTTATTATGTAGAAGAAGTATAGAGTTGGCACTTCAAAGCTGATGTGGCTCTTTAGCTTTTTAGCTTTCTGTTCTGCCATCCCTAGGTCATGACCGTCATTCTCATGATCTAGAATAGAGGCTGGAGCTTCAGCCATTATAGTCAAGTTTCAAGTAACAAGATGCAGGAAAAAAAGATGCATTACCTCCCTTTTTGAAAATTTCCTCCCCTTTAAGGAGCCTTTCCAAAATTCCCATATGACTTGATTCTTTTACTTATTTAGGCACATGACCCCCACCTAGCTGCAAGGGAGACTAGGGAATGTAGTCTTCTAGTTATTCTGAGCTCTAGCCAAATATGAATACTCATTTTCTGCAATTGTTTTATGTTTTCTGCATCTACTCCTATAGTCCTCCTATTCTTACACATTGGAATGCCATTTTTCTCAGTATCTAAATCCTACCTTTCCTTTAAAGTTTAGCTCAAATGCTACTTCCTCCCAAAGTCTTCTCAATGAATTTCTCCTTGTAAACTCCTATCTTTGTGTACATACAGGTTGCCCAGGGAAGGTGTGACATACTTAACTCTCAATGAGTATTTATTGAATGAATGCTTAAATTGCTCTATTTGGAAAGAGAAAGCAATTTCATTATGTTTATTTTCTTATTTTCTTGAAATCCTTCAGAGGGAAAGGATTAGAAAGATATTATAAACTAGTTTTTGATAAAATGATGAATTTTAAATTATATAGACTATAAAAGTCATTAAGTTAAAGTTTGTATCTTAGCATATTCTATTAATAGTTAAGAAATGTATTTTTAATGCATTATTTTCTGGATTTTTAAGGAAAACATTTAAATAAATGCAGTTTTTTTTGCAGCCTAGATGTTTGTGTTTTATTATTTTTAATTACTTTAGAATAGTTTTAGATTTTAAAGTTGCAAATGAAAAACAAACTGAATACTGCTTCCAAGGCTGAGTAACCTCCTCTATTAGACACAACAGAAAGTTTATTTGGAAGGTTAAAAAGTTATATTTGTTTCTTATAGAAAGTTAGAAAAACAGAAAAGCACAAAAGGAAAAAAATTTAAGTCACCTGTAATCTCATAACTGAAAGATAACTGAAGTTAATATTTTAGCATATATATAATTTTTTATTTTATATGTAATATATATGCTACTTCCAATAGCTACTTCCAGTTTTTTTACTATTGTAAATAAAAACAAAGTTTCTTTGAGTCTTTTTTGCTTATCTGTTTTCTTAAGATATATTTAATTGTATGGTCAAAAGAGAGACTCATTTTTAATATTGTTCTGTATTTCCAAATTACCTATCATAAATGTGTCTACTATAAGTAAAATAGTCCCTATACATTTTCCAATACTAGGTAATTAAAAGTGCTAATTTTAAAACAAATCTCTCCAAATTTTATAAATAATCTCATTTATTCTTGTGGCTTTACATACCATCTATGTGCTTGAGGCTTTCAAATATTTACCTCTAATCTAGACCTACTCCCTGAATTCCAGACATATATTCTGCTGCCTGATTGACATCTCCACTTTGATATTTAATAGGTGTCTCAAAGTTGTCATGTCCAAAATGGAGCTCTTGATGTTTCCCAAAATAGTAAATCCTACAGTTTTCCTCATTCCAGTTAATGGAAAATCATTATTTCTGTCATATGCTGCTTCCAGTCTGTCATCAAATCTACCTCAAGTATATTCAAAATTGGACCACTTCTCACCAGCACCACTGTCATTACGCTGATTCAAGCCTCCATCATCTCTCATCGTTACTGTGACCTCCTGATCATTCTCCTTGCTTCAGCCCTGGCCCCTGCAGGCAGCATTCAGTATAGCAGTAGAGTTGTTTCTATAAAAATGTAGTCAGATGATGTCACTGCCCTGCGCAGAACCCCCCAGAGATATCTTGGTTCATAAATACCTACAAGGCATTATACCATCTCATTTTCTGTTACCTCTCTTCTTCTTCCACTCTCATCTCCTTCCACTCTTCCCCTTTTTTCTCTATTTCTACCTCACTGGCTTTCTTGTTGTGTTCCCCTAACTTGCTAGGCCTCCCCCTGTTGCCTTTTTCCCTTAAACAGACACACTTCCTATCAGTTTTACTCAAAAGTCTCTTTCTCAGGAGGCCTTTGCCTACATGTCATTCCTAGCTGCTTTTGTGTTTGATGTATTTTACTGCTTATTCTTATTTTTTGTCTGTCTGCCCCTCCAGTATGTAAGCTTCATGGAGGAAGGGTATTTCGTCTGTTTTGTTCACTAATAGAACCTTGAGTGCCTACAGCATTTTTAAAAATAACTAGTGAACATATTGGCTCATGTATTCATAAATTATTCACATTTCTGCCTTTTTGAACTACCTACTCAGTTTTTATATTTGTCTTTTGTCCTAATTAATATATAATAACTATGTATTAAGGATATTAATCTTACATTTGTTTTATTTTTCTAATGACAAATGTTATTTGACAAGACATCAAATTTGTCATTTGCTAATAACTTTTTCATATTTTGTTTGCCATTTAAACTGTATTGGAAAGCTATGAAATTTTGGAGAGATACATGCACACATTTTTTTAAATGGCTTCTCTTGAGAGTGCTCTCACAGCTCTGCACATCTTGTAATCAAAGACATTGTCCATGTAGACTGTCTTTTCAAGGATGTTTGTATACTAGATATCCTTGGAATATGATAACCATGTCTCCCTTAGGAGTATGGGTAGGCATCTCACTGCCTGCTATAAGAAATTTGGGTTCCCTAAACTCAGGTTTGTTCTTCCGTAATGCATTTGACTGCATATACAGTTGCCACCTGGCCTCTTTGGGTTGCTCTGTGGGAATTGGGGCTCAGCAAACTGATACAAATGCTGACAGTCTTGCTGCTGTTATTGCTGTGAGTAATAAGTCCCCTGTCTCTGACCTAGGAATCTTGTAACTTCTGTTATCATCCATGAAATTGCAGTAGGCTAACTAGTAAGCTTGCAAGGAAGATAAAATCTCAGACTTTTACATTTCTACGTATCTTCTTTTAATTTTATGCTCTTTAGGACTTTTGCTATCCTGAAATGAAATACAGTTTTATCTGAATTGTCTGAAAATTTTTAAAGTTTTTATTTAATTCATTTGATGCTTCTTTAGTGTTGGGCTGAGGCAGGTAGTTAACCTGTTTTTTTTTTCCTAATAGTTAAACAGTTGTCTTATTGCCATTTATTTAGTTGTCCATGTTTCCTCCATTGATTTAAAAATCTAACCTTTATCATGTACTAAGTATAATTTTTGTGTATTTTTCTTTTCTAGTAACCTCTATATTCTATTGATTTTTCATATCTAGGAACATTTCCAAGTTTTTTTGTCAGTAAATTTAAAAAGTTTTAAAAATCATATGTCCTGTGTAAATCTTAATAAGGTTGTTCATAAGTATTAGTCACTAACTGTGAAATTCCTAAATTTTAGATGGTATTGCATGCAATAAAAAATATTTTATCAACTTTGTTAATACATGAGTTATGTTTTTATAATAATTCTGTAGCATTGGAGTATAAACGTATTCTAATGATTTATAAAATCTGTATCTTTTTTGCTAGACTGCACTTGCTGCTTTGAAGGATGAAGTTGTCTCTGTTGAAAATGAACTGTTAGAATTGCAAGAAGTAGAAAAAAAACAGAAAACCCTTATTGAAATGTATAAAACTCAGGTGACTACTGCATTTATTTTAGTGTTTACTAAAATTGGTAGACAATTTAAAACACTATTTGTATGTAATCTAAATAAACAGAACTGAAGAGAGGTGGGGCTATCATTGTGGGTTATAATATGGTGTGTCTCAAATATTTTTTAAGGTCCCACACATCTTTATAAATAGATGATTCTGCTGATTCCTGATTCAAACACTGCATATGTATATACTGGATATTCCTAAAAATAGATTTAAAATTAATTACATAGGTATAATGTGACCCTTAATGTATTCTTGTTAATCTTGGTTTTATTTGTTTGTCATCATGTATATTTAATGGTATTGATTTAGATTAATGACTCCCTTCTGGGGTCATTAAAGTTCCTTATGCCTCCTTTCTCAAGAAATAAAGTATAATTCAGATTATTCACATGAAATACCAAGAAAAGAACATATGACAATATATATGAAATAGACCATGTGTTCAATGGTAATTTATAGAAAACTTTTATTTTTTGGAAATGTAGTATTCAAGAAAAAACTTCATAAGATGGGACTTAGGCAGGTCCTTGCATGATGGTTAACACACTGGTCAGAGAGACTTTGAATTAAAGAATAATGAACTGGCTGGGCGTAGCGGCTTACACCTGTAATCTACTGGGAGGCTGAGGTGGGCGGATCATTTGAAGTCAGGAGTTCCAGACTAGCCTGGCCACCATGTGAAACCCTGTCTCTACTAAAAATACAAAAATTAGCCAGGTGTGGTGACATGCACCTGTAGTCTCAGCTACTCAGGAGTCTGAGACAGGAGAATTGCTTGAATCCAGGACGTGGAGGTTGCAGTGAGCCGAGACTGCACCAATGTGCTCCCAGCCTGGGCAACAGAGCAAGACTCCATCTCAGAAAAAAAAAAAGAAGAATGAACTAAGGATGAAAGCTTTAGGGGGGGCAAAGTGTGGGCAAGTAGGAAGGGACTGCATCTTGATGGATTAGATGGGAAAATTGGAGTTGAGACATCCAGTTAGAATATTTCAGTCATCCAGATCTGAGGTAGGAATGGAGGTTGTGGTGGACTGTGGGACCTGTTATTCATCAGGGTCTTCCAGCTGGTTATTTGGGTTTAATCCCTCAGCAGAAATACTGTTATTTTTTATATTGGTATTTGGTTGAGTGACCATATTCTGGGTGCAGGGCCTAGAATCTTTTCTTTTTTTTTTTTTTTTTTAGTAGATTTTGATTTGGTGGGAAAAATAATTTAAATGGAAACTAGTTTGGACCAGAGACTGATTCTTTGAAGTGACAGTGATCTGCAAATGAAAATCTTTGTAGTCTTCAAAGCTCAAGTGGAGAGTTTAGAAGTATTGATGAGAGAAGACAGGTAAATCAGACAAAGATTGTGGGTTAGAGTAGAGCACTGAGTGATTCCATATTTAAAGAAGGAATAACATTAGATGAACCAATCAAGGATATCGATAGGAAAATAATGACTTGTGGCCAGGCGCGGTGGCTCATGCTTGTAATCCCAGCACTTTGGGAGGCCGAGGCGGGCGGATCACGAGGTCAGGAGATCGAGACCACGGTGAAACCCCGTCTCTACTAAAAATACAAAAAATTAGCCGGGCATGGTGGCGGGCACCTGTAGTCCTAGCTACTCGGAGAGGCTGAGGCAGGACAATGGCGTGAACCCGGGAGGCGGAGCTTGCAGTGAGCGGAG